>NC_136500.1:10400603-10403103 GCF_053919585.1 Euprymna scolopes
AGTTAAAATGTGGTATTTTTGTTAGCATACTATTTTCTGTTTAAAATTATAAAAAAGTTGGTATTAATGTATCCTTGCTACTTGAAAACCATTCTTAAGAATTAATGTCAAACCACAAATGAGCACCGAAATTTTATTTATAATGTTTAAAAGTAAAAATCAAAAATACAAAAAAAGTTCTGTCCATATTGTTTATAAGTAAAGAAAGGTTTGTAATGTTAAAAATAAAAATAAATTCTATGTGTATTGTTTAAATGTTAATAAAATGTTCTGTTCCAAATCAATATAAAGTGTGTAATGTTTTTCCAAAAGTTGTTTCTCTCGCTTTTTCTCTGTCTTTTCTCTCTCTCTCTCTCCCTTTCTCTCTCTCCCTCTCTTTCTCTCTGTATCTCTTTCTCTCTATCCCTCTTTATCTAGATATCTCTGTATATCTGCTTCTCTCCCTTTTTACCTATCTGTCTTTCGTACTCTGTCTGTGTATCTATCTGTCTCTGTGTGCATCTTGCGTGTTATTTTTTGTTTGTTTGTGTTTTGTTGGGATTTTTTGGGCAGAAAACAATAATTATAATTAACAACAGTAGAAGAATTGGCGGAATATATTTGAGAAAGGAAAATAAAACAAAAAAGAAACAATTGGTTTGTTTTATGATTCAACTATTGTAGCGCATATACAGGGAGGCCATATCTTAAAACATCTAGCATGTTTATTTTTACTATACGGTATATATATATTATATAGAGACAGCTAGCAACCGGAATCCAAAGAGAAAGAATGGAATTTGTAAAGAAGAAATAATTACTTTCTGAAACTCCGAATCGAAAGTGAACGTTATTTCTATGAGTTTATGATTCTGTTAATAAGTGTGACGGGGCAATACAAGTCTATTGTGTGTAATTTTACGTGATGTATAGTGGGAGCGGTGAGAACAGTTACAAATTAGAGGGAAAAGTAGGAACTAATTTCTCTAATGATAATGGCAATAGTGATGATTTCTCTGTTAGGATATATTGTAGGATTTTATTATAAGACCTTAATCTGTCTCTTATAAAGTTTTTTAAGTTACATAATATAGTGGATAATATTCTAGACACAACAAATTTGTATGTCATATCTGTTGTTGCAAATCTACGATAATTTTGTCTACAAGGATGTTTCTGCAAACAAAATATTATGTATAGGATGTATATATATTCGTATATGAATTTGGTGTTTTTATGTATTGGGTATCATATAAAAAAAAATTTTTTATTCATTTCAGAAGAAAATAGAACGTTGATATATATAAGTCATGCATACCGCAGATTTAACCAACATAAGTCCAGTTAAAACAGACAAAAGTATATAGAAGCTAGAAGTAACGTTAAGAAAGAAATAGCGACAGCTAAGAGAGAATCTACTGAAACCACTAAAAAACGCATCGAAGTACAAAAATTAGGAAATCGTGACTTCTGGAAAATCTACAACAGTGTAGTAAATACTGGGTAATCAACAATTCCCCCACTAACCAACAATCACGAAGTTGTTTGCTCAGCAACCGACAAGGCTAATATGCTTGCCAGTCGGTTTGCCCAAAACTCCACACTGGACCCTTCCAACCACCCTCTGCCTTACTTTCCTTTACGGACAGACGCCACGCTAGACGATCTAAAAATCACCCCTGCTCAGGTACATGCTATCATAAAAAACCTTGACCATTCAAAAGCATGTGGACCTGATCTCATCCCAGCTGTGCTATTAAAAAAGTGCTCAGCCGAAGTAACTCCAGTTTTCTCCAAACTCTACAACAAATGCCTTAATGAATCGTGCTTTCCGGGCTGTTGACAAACTGCTTCTGTGGTACCAGTGTTCAAGAATTCTGGCGAACGAACTGAACCATCAAATTATCGCCCCATTAGCCTCCTCCCTCTTTTCGCCAAAATATTTGAAACCATAATTAACCATGCTCTAGTTCATCACCTTACAGATGCTAAACTTCTGACTGACTAACAATATGGATTTAGACAAGCCCGTTCCACAGCAGACATCCTCACTGTAATCTCTGAACGTATATACCATTCACTGGACAAAGCGGGGGGAGCAGAGCGGTAGCTCTTGATATATCTTAAGCTTTTGGCAGGGTATGGCATGATGGTCTGTCTCCTCAGGAAGATTAGATCATACGATATCACTGGTAGAATACTTAACATAATTAAATCCTTCTTAGATAAGAGAAAAATCCAGGTTGTCCTCGACGGTCGTACATCTAAACAATATGACATAAATGCGGGAGTGCATCAGGGATCTATCCTTGGACCTCTATTGTTCCTAATATTCATTAATGACCTCCCCGACAAAATTGTCTGTGAGATGGGTATATATGCTGATGACACCACACTCTATAACAGGCATGAGAGAAAACAAATGAACGTATATCTAAAGAAATGACAAAAACACTAGAGGATGACCTCCATCTGTAGTGGAATGGGGACAAAAATGGATCGTCACATTCAATGCTGCCAA
>NC_136500.1:10405603-10500603 GCF_053919585.1 Euprymna scolopes
CACGTTTAGAAAGTGGAATTAATATTTTATATTTGAAATAGCACTCATTCTTAAACATGATTAAATGCGTATTCTATGAATAAAGTGTGAGAAGTTTGAAGGTGTAACGTTTTGGCGAGAACGCTGTGTAATAGATGCTAGTCCGGACCTAATTTCGGGTTTTTGGTCGTTTCTTCAACAACAAGCATGAGCAAGCAGCTACGGAGCGTCATACACTGAGACACCAACGAGCGGCGGTTACTCGAAATCCAAATCCTGTCTTTCTGTGCTCAATCCGCGCAAAGCAGTGTAAATCACGCTTCGGGCTTAACAGTAACAAATTCAAATAAACACATAAAAAAATATTTTTAAAAAATGATGAAGACATCGGCATCCACTTAAATAAACTACCATATCTAAAACTAAGACCAAAAACTGACAGAAGAGTATGGTAGGCAATTTTTTTAAATAACTATATATACGCATACATAAATATATATAAAAAGAGGTTTGTGCTTACCATAATCTTCTAACACAAATGTTACGCAAGTAAGTATAAATCATGTAGAATAGCTGCATTAATATAATTACACGTAATAGATAACTAAAGATGATCATCCCATAACAAAACCGAAAAAACTAATTAATTAACATAAATGTTTTTTATATATATACAAATTAGCTAGATATTTTGCAGATTAATAGAATTTCACGATCCATATATGACAACGTTGTATTTTCTTTTTAAATAAATAGAGAAAAATGTTTTTGGTATGAATATCAATACACACACAAAAAACAAATTTATAGTGTATATATATATATATATATATATATATATATATATATATATATATATATATATATATATATATATATATTATGTATGTTGCTTCCTATATTTTTATCCAATACAACTCCGGTGATGATAAGATAGCGTATGATAACAGGTAGAACTGTATAAGTTTTGAAAGATTATATAAACATTGTTGGCTACAAATGTGCATACATGTTTAATTCAAAATCTATCTTTTCCTGGCTACTTTTTACAATGACTGAGGTAGCATAATGTTGAATAAAACCGCAGCATAATCATGTATGCAAATATGTAGCCAGTAATTTCAACACAAATTATATATATATATATATATATATATATATATATATATATATATTTATAGAAATTGAAAAATATATAAATGAGATAAATTTTAATAAGCTGTTGACCTTTGGAAAAAGTAAGCGCGAGACGAAATTGTTTCAATTACTTTGCTTCAAAAATAAAAAGCAAATTGAATTTTTCACATGTCAGCATGTTGAGTTTCCTTGCCTTCATGACCGGCCAAAGTCGATGAGAAACATTCGGCCGCTGAGAACGTCGAGTTTTATCTAAGCGCATTTAATCACTCGTCTGTGTTCAGCGAACCAAATCAAATAAAATTATCTCCACACTTTGCGCTCTGCGTTCGCCATGCAGCTGTCGGATTGGAGGAGCAAATCTATTTTGGAACGGTTTTAGACCATGTCTACTTGGAACTTTTCCCAAACTGTTATTGTTATATGTGGACAGAAAGCGACACTTGTTATCGCTCTGTTCGGGAACACTACAATCATTTCCAACAGAATGGTCTTAAAACCAGGCAAGTCGCAAGCTACAACCGGATGATATTGCCAACATAGTTATTCATTCGTTTCTATTATAAACATTCTGACGAACAACTGTATTTTCTACAAATTTTGACTGCATTTTAATATTGCATTTTGATTTACTTTCATAACGAACATACCAGTGTAATTGCAAAATCCTTAACAGATAACCTTTAGTCTTTAGTGGAATAGAGCCGTAAATGGTTGGCATCATTTGATAATACTAAGAATAAATTCCTTTCTTTAATAACTACGAATTGATTTTCACCCAACGGTTGCCATAACAAATACCACCCTACCTGAACACCTATCTTTCAAACTCATCGGCTCAGCATTCTCAGGCAAATACATTGAGTGCATTCGAAGGTTGCTGCATAGAAGTGGGTTCACTCTACTCTGCTAGAAAATTACTCCTGCAAAAGAATATGCTGTATCTTTACAAATGTACAATAAAGTTATGCATGGAATATTGTTGCCACATTGCATTTACCACTCTCACGCATAAACAGGGCCGCAAATAGAGTTTCAAATCTGATAGCTCCATCTTGTCAGCCAAGTTCCAACCTCTGTGCTATCGACCCAATGTCGTAACCACTGTGCTAGTTTTACAAGCATTTTAATCGAATGTGCCCTGATGAACTCAAAGTACTTGTAATCGCTCGACTTAAATACCCATTAACCCGACAAGCAACAAAATTCCAATCTTTTTACTGTTGAAGTCCCGAAATGCCGGAAAGCATTCTACTTGAATAGCATTTTCCCGCGGACTGCTTGACTTTGGCCTTTCCTCCCTGTTTCATACTTCTCTGACTTTATGTACTCTGAACAGACCTCTTATTGCTCAACTCCACACAATCACCTGTTTAACACAATCCCAAATAGTGTTACGTAGTGTTATTATTACAATGATGAAAGTTCTATTTGTATTTGTATCGTTCTTTGTGCGAGTCTTAGTGGTAGAGTCTTAAGAGAGATGAGAGTCTTAGGAGTGTTCATGGAGGTAAGAAGAGATGTTCATGTGTGTAAGAAGATATAGATTATCCACATTCTTTCTAACAATGAATAGTTTATTTATTATTTATTTTATCAGAATCAACAATTTACTGGACATTCCATTTAAAACCTATTGTTCTTTAAAACTTATCTCCAGGGTTCGATTCCCGTTTTCTCTAATTTTATTTCATTTACTAATTCTCTTTATTTTTACTTACATGAAAAAGGGGGCAAGCATTTTTCATGTAACAATAGTAGCCACATTATGTTGCACGTTACAATATGCATTGTTTGGAGTGACATAGTAAAATAAAAATTCATCTAAAACTAAAGAAAATTGTTTATTTTGTGTGTTTTTTAATAATTAGCATTTATCGCGGACAAAAACCTCTCGAGTATAAAAATTAATAGAATTGACAGATTGTTTATAGATGAAGAATATTATGAGAGGCTTGAAAATAATGAATGGAATAAACAAAAATATAATTGCGAATTATTTGGGACTTCTACCCAATTATGGCCGACAGGACGAGAGCATGATACCTTCGTAGATTAATTAAAGGTTTCTGTTCGAAATTTCGTGCAGATTTCCGAGTACGAAAATAACATTCCCAAATTCGACAGAATTATTCTCGATTTCAACAGTAATACGCATGAAGAATGTCGGAGCTTACATCAAGCGAAACATAAAAATAACACTAAAAATAAAAGGTAAAAATAAAACGTAAAAATAAAACATAAAAATAACACTAAAATAACACTAAATATAACATTAAAAATAACACTAAAAATAAAACATAAAAATAACACTAAAATAACACTAAAATAACACTAAAAATAAAAGGTAAAAATAAAACGTAAAAATAAAACATAAAAATAACACTAAAATAACACTAAATATAACATTAAAAATAAAACGTAAACATAAAACATAAAAATAACACTAAAATAACACTAAAAATAACACTAAAAATAAAACGTAAAAATAAAACGTAAAAATAACACTCAAGATACGAACAGAATAATATGTAAATAATTTCTTCATGTAATCCAATTTATAAAATCTCCACTACTGACGATTACTACAATATTGTCCCATTGAACTATTGTACACTCATTAATCCTTATCCTCGAATGGTCTCAGGACCTTGATAATAGGCGACTACTTTGTAAAAAATTAAACAGCCGAAACATTCTAATTTAATGTGATATTTACCTTAATAAATGGTATATTTATTTATTATTCAACTAAGACTATAACATATATAATATATATATATGTATATATATATATATTGTATGTGTGTGTGTATGTGTGTGTGTGTGTGTGCTATATGTTCTAAATATTCTGTAGAACTAAACTGCACTCAATAATTTGTTTTTAATTTCGAGATTGTATTAACAGGGAATATTGATTGCCCCCTAGTAGGCCCTAAGACCACCGTTCAAAAGCCTTGATATTATCAATATACATGTTCAGCCTGAGTTCCATTCCGTCAATTAAAGAAAACTTTATCCAAAGGATTAAATATTGTTTAAAACGAATGTGGATCTGAATTTTTACCGTTTCTGTAAATAGAAAGAGCAATATCAAATGTAATGTATACCAGGTGGAACGGTAAAATTGTCGCCCTAAGGAAAACATCAATACAGCTCTATTTTAAAACTTTTATTGCAAAAAATCAATTCAAGTAACTTAGTTATGTAGTATGGCTGACATCTATTCAGTGTAGCCACCTTCATCCTAAATCAACACCTCGACACTAGTCCGGAACTGGGAGCATTCATTTTCCACAAGAATACTTTGAGGATGGTGGTGATCAGGCTGTCTTTGGTGATGTGGGAGATCATTTTGCTAGTGTTCTCGATGTATGACCAAAGGAAGTTCAGTGGGTTCAGGATAGGGGGGAGGGGAAGTCAGTGAAAGAAGGATACAAGTCGGAGCACTCCTTCTGACGCCAACCCTGGGTCTCTTTGAACTTGTGGGCCGGCGCTGAGTCTTGCTGCCACACCCAGGGTCTGCGAGCGGCCACCTGATTGCACCAGGGGATCACCACACCCTTCATCATATCCAGGTACACTTTGGTGTTGACTTTGAAGCCGACTACGAAGATATGAGGTGGTATGATGTGGCCTTCACTTGAAACCACTTCAAATATCATAACTGTGGTTGTAAACTTTGTTTTCATCCCCCTGAGAACATCCATGTTAATTGTAGCAATCCAGCTATGCATTTGGAAGGTGCAGAGAATGGTCCAGTTTTTAGAGAGCGTTAGTTGTACAGCGGCGTATCTCTGATCTGATATATATATAGTATTTAATATAATATATATTCATCCTGTTATAAGTTTTTAAGCTAAATTTATTGTATCTTAATTTTAAAAACATCTTGTAAAATGCAATAATTCCTTGAAAAAATGCTTCTCTTAAATACATTTGATTAGTTGAAATTTATGCATTTTTTGTTTTCCTTTTATTAAAAAAGCTATAAAAATAAGCAACCGTGCACGTATGTAAAGACGATACTTTATTAGAGTTATCCGTTTACTTGATCGCTCACTGGCACAAACGTGCATGTACAAAAAGACACGTTCATGAAAAGACCATGTGCTTCCTTTTGCATAACGACTTTAAAACGTTGCATAAGTTTGAATATAATTGTACAAAGATACGTTGCTTTTCATATATTTATATTAAAAAACAACATGGGGTTCTTTTTATATCGCTTTTATTTATTTTCGGCGATAGTTTAAAACAAACGAAAATTGTTTGTTCTTTTTTTTTAATCTTAAGAAACCGAGAAAGAACATAACAATATGTTTTACAAAAAGTATTTGTTTTCAGGACAGAGAACATATATGATATACGGTCTTTCGCGACATTTTTTTAACAAAAACGAAAAACAGAATACAAAACTTGTGTCTGCGAAATCCAAAAGCGTGAAACTCTCATGACAGGTGATAAATCGTTCTCAAACATTGGAACACAAATAACATCTCCGATCAACTCAGAAAAATATGATTTGCAATTTCTAAAATGATAGAAAAATTAAACACGTTGGGTCGCCCACAGAATTCGTGTTTGAATCAGGAAAAAGTGAGTTTGTAAAGCCAGTTAAATATTCTTTTAGTGTCGTTCTGTGGTTTATGAAACTCTGTATTCCTTTCACTTTTTGTCTTTGGTTATATTCCTAGTTTGTATGAAAATGGATTATTCTAATCTATTGTGTCTCTCCTTTCTTTATTCTGACTTTAAAAGACAGAGGGGAGTGGAGAAAGATAGAGAGGGAGGTATAACAGAGCCGCTGACGCTAGGTTAGCAGCCGCAGTCATATCAAATTATACAAATGACCAAGCCGGCTGCGAGATATGACGACACAGCAACGATCAAAAGGACACACGTGTTCAGAGAAGCACGTATCGAAGATGTGTTCAGAAGGTAGAGGATTCGAAACATACTCGAGACACAAAAGAGAGTGAAAAGACGTGTTTGAGAGACGAGAGTGAAAGGAGTATGATTTGTTCGAGACACGAGATCGCGAAACAAAAACATGTTCGAGACACGAGTGTTCGAAGTCGGATTCCAGACGTGTTCGAGACGTGTGGGTGGCGTCAGGACCAAGACAAAAATCACATGCGGCCGAAAAACGATAAATGAACGGTTTACATATTTAGATAAAATACATCGTTGGAAATACTAGCTATAAAGGTGTTTTTTTTTTTCTTTTGAGAAAGTCAGTCGAGTTTTATTTATTTATTATCTTTCTTGCGACGGAGTCTACAACGTGTTGTTCTGTTAATATGTAACGAGGTCGTTCTAAAAGGTGTCCAACATGACAGAGCGCAGGTAATAGACACGGTATAAAGTAAAGCGAAGGTAAGCGGTGTATATTGAGAGAGGGTAAAAGCGAGTTATATATTGTTAGTAAGATATGAGTTATTCGAGTTATTTACAATTCACGGTTAATCAAAAGATAGAATGAACGCTTTTCAAGCATACTAATCTAAAGACTGATGAATATTTTAACATGTATGTGATTATACTATATATCGGCATTGTTACCATAATAAAAAGAACAAATATAAAAAAAGAGTTTCAACGTTGAACAAAATTACAAGTATTATATAGACGGTCTATATCATTTATTGGTTGCACTTTTATCGAATGCGTGCGAATTATATACACGATCTTATTTTACGCCGTAGTTTTTGATTTCAAAAACAGACGAACTTGTTAGGTCAGCCGTACAAGTTTATTTACAATTTATCTGATCACATATGACAAGAGAGAGATCGGCCAATATATGGGTTTTGTATTCTGGTGTCGGTGTGGAGCGATGGTAAAAATATCACTCATTGCTCGAGTCACTGCACTCCCTCTGTTATCTCTCTTTGCTTATGTTATATATACAGTGTTATATATACAGTGTTATATATACAGTGTCGCCAAAAGGAAAGTCCGCACTTGTCATTTCTTTTTTCAAAAACCGCAAATTCAAGCTCAATTGAATGTGTTAAAACAACTTATACCTCATTTGATTCGCCTTTTTATTTCCCTATAATTTTACATGTTGGTATTTGACTTGAAGTATCCTAGTGTTAACGTCAATTTGAAAAATAAATTCAAATCGCGAGGGCAAAAAGAAACTCCGCACAATGGAAAATTATTATTTAAATGTAACTTTAGAATATTAATACAACACAAATACAACAAGAACGCAATACACTAGTTTATATTTAGTAGCATAGCCCTTCTGTAATTTGACAGCCTGCAAATTTTGGGACATTCTCTTCAATTAGTCTGCGACAATACTCCGATGAAAAGCATCATACTTCTCTTTAATTTCGTCCAGAGTTCTTCCAGATTTAAAATTTTACCATTGCGTAGCTGTTGCTTTGTGTAATGCCATACATGTTCGATGGGATTGAGGTCTGGAAATTGTGCCGCTAATCCAAACACGGAATATCCTGCTGCTCTTCCAGGAACTTCTTGGCATTACTAGCTTGGTGAATGGGAGCATTATCCTGCATGAATACGGGCTTATCATGCAAATTCCGGCTAAAGTAGTGCAGAAAATGTTCAGTCAACATATTAATGTACTTGATCGAATTAATTCGACCTTGAAAGCGAACTATGGGCTCTAGACCATTGTCACTTGTAACGCCCCACACAAAAACTGAACTTACATCATCTTACAGCGTTGAAACTGAGCATCTAGGATTAAATTTTTCATTCTTCCTTCGATGGACGTACTGCCTTAACACCACTGCCTCGCCTATTGAACTTGCTTTCGTCGTTAAAAATCACTTTCGATCAATAGGAAGAGTCATGATATCATTGCAATATACGAAGTTCAGACAGCGCTTTCTGTTCTTTACAGAAATCATTGGCTTGCGTTTTGCAACACAGCCTCGCAAATTAAATTCCTTTAAATTTGTTCTTAACCGTAGAAAGAGAACAGATTTTAACAAGATTACACTGTTGGTGGATTTGGGGAGCCGTTTCAAATCTGTATATCAGGCTGCGGATCTTGATAGCATTGTCTTCCCTGTAAGAAGTAACTCTAGGACGACCAGATTAAGGGTATTACGATTTATTTCCGATGTCTTCCGTCACTTATGCAATACAAAGCTAATGCTATGCATGCAACACGTCTACGTAAGTACATTCGAATATTTTTCCGTATTTATGTAACAATAATACAGACATCCGAATACGCCTCACTTTAATCGTTAAAACTCTCTGCTCTCTGCGCAATCTAATGGATTATAGTAAACTCGTTTTCTCCCCAGCCAGACACTTTGGAGCCTAACTTTGGTGGATATCTTCACCTTTGCACGAATCACGTTTGATACGAATAGTTTACACAGAGCAGTTTATGCCAATTAAGTCATCAAGCGTCTACATATGTATGCATATATATATACCAGTTTGACTAATTCGCATATACACTTGTGCCCGATATTATTCATACCCCCCCTTGAAAATTGAGTTTATTAGGTGTAACTTTGTAAGAATTTATTGTTTACGTCCATATTGATACATATTCTTAATAAACCTCTTCTGATCATTTTCGTCATTTTAAAATCTCGGGATACTTGTAATAAAAGAAATATACAGCTATTTATAAAATCTGCAATGTTCAAAAATAATCATACCCCCTTATTTTTTTTCAGTATTAATCGAGTTTCTGACTGTTTGTTTCCTGTTTGATTCTTATTTTGAATGCTTTTATACAACTTTTGATTAATTTCATTTCGTTTTTTGCATTTTTCAGAAATTAAAATGATATCAACTGAAAACCAATAAAAGAATAAAAATTATTAGAATGGGGAAGAAAAAAGAGCTTAGTAATGATCTTAGGACTAAAATTGTGAATTCACATAAGGATGGTTTAGGTTACAAGTCAATTTCCAAGAGATTTGAGGTCCCTACAGCAACAGTACAGAGCATCATCAAAAAATTCCAGAGCCACCACACAACAAACAACTTGATTGGTAGAGGAAGGAAAAGGAAACTGTCTGCTAGAGCCACCAGGAATATTGTAAGAAGTGTTAATGCAAATCCAACCACCACTACTAAGGACATTTTAGAAAATCTGGAGTCTTCTGGCATAAAAATATCAAGGCAAACATTGAAAAGGACTCTGCATGAAAATGGTCTGAAAGGAAGAAGACCAAGAAGGACTCCATTGCACACCGGAAAACACCTTGCAGCACGTCTAAAGTTTGCTAGGACCCATGTGAATTCTCCAGAGTCCGTTTTCTCAAGTATTTTGTGGACTGACGAAACAAAAATTGAATTGTTTGGCCATATGGATGCTTCTTACGTTTGGAGGAAGAAAGGAGAAGCTTACAACCCAAAGAACACCATACCCACGGTGAAACATGATGGTGGTAGCCTAATGTTTTGGGGCTCCTTTTCGGCTAGTGGTCCAGGTAGTTTGGTCAAGATAGATGGAACCATAAAGAAGGAGCAATATTTGGAGATACTCCAGAAAAACATTAGACAGGATGCGGAGAAGCTCCATTTAGGACCAAACTGTGTCCTTCAACAGGATAATGATCCAAAACATACTGCCAAAATAGTCAAGAAATGGTTTGAGGATAATCAAATTAATGTTTTGGAATGGCCTAGCCAGAGTCCCGACCTGAACCCTATCGAAAACCTCTGGCACATATTGAAAACTGAGGTTAAAAAGCGGAAACCTAGAAATTTGAGGGATTTGGAGAACTACTGCATTGAAGAATGGTCATCAGTGTTGATGCTTGTAAAAACCTTGTTGATAAATATCCAAAACGGTTACAGGCAGTAATTAAGAATAAAGGGCATGCTATTGACTATTAGTAAGAGAGGTATGAATAATTTTGAACTAGTGCCATTATTGTTTTTCTTTGTATAATGTTTCAAACTTGCAGAATTTATTTATTTGTTGAGTTTAAATTAAATGCTTATGCTTGATTTATTGTTTGAAATCCCTTTAATATTGTCTACCTTCTGGTTTGAGCAATATTCTTATAGAAATCTCAAAGATCCTAGGGGTATGAATAATATCGGGCACAAGTGTATATATATATATATATATATATATATATATATATATATATATATATATATATATATATACAGTCCTGGTCAAAATCATAAGACCACTCAAGAAAGTAAGCGTTCATCGAATTTTTAATCAAACAAATGGTTGAAAGCATTGCCAAAACGGAAAATATGATGGAAAAAAATGAAATCTGCTTCATTCGAAACCTTAACCCTAATCTAATAATAATGATAATATATATATATATATATATATATATATATATATATATATGCGAATTAGTCAAACTGGTAAATTATACCTCGTAATTTAATAGAGTATTCAGTCTATAATAATACATACTCAATTTGCATAAATTAAAATATCATATTTAAGCGTATTGTACGACTGTTGATGGTTTGAACAAAGTCTAGTCATCGTCGAAGACGTCGGCGTTGTTTGTGTTAATGTGTTAAGGAAAAATCTCAATATAAAAATCGCATATATTTGGTAGGTAAACTGTTCAATATAATAAATGTGTAGTTTGGAACATAACCAATATACAGGCAGTGTGTCTCATGGAAAAAGAACTGGATCTGTTGGGGTTTTGACGAAGGCGTCGTTGTCGTCGACAAATAAGTTGGCGTTTTTTACATTTTTTTTAAGGAAAAGATGAATGGAAGTTATATAGTAAATGGGTTATTTTAAGTACGATTAACGATTCTCTTTCTTGTGTTGTTTCTATCTTACCTACGCAATAAACGAACTTGAAGCCAGGCCCCAAAATATGTCTCTTAACGACGAAATATTTTAGTGTTTGTTTATAAAGCGAATAACTGGATTCCGGAATCTGAGAATTATCAGAGTGCAGCCAATCAGAATGAACGAAAATTTCAGAGGGAGACTTTATTATTTATAAATTGGATATTGAAGAAATTATGTTACGTGTATGTATCTATGAGCAAGTGACGATAGGTGTAATCACAGTATCTGTAAAATATGTAACGGTGACAACTGGAAACGGTGGTAGGACTAAATATTTAGAGATAAAATAGGGACTCTTTCCTTTAGGGGTGTTTTGATTGTGGTGTTACTTGTCGGATGCAATGTAGCATTTTATTATCACACCTGAATTTATCTATAATGTTGTGCAAAGCTACATAAGATAGTGGCTACTAGGCTATTGGAATTGTATATGGCATCGGGTGTTGCAACGTTTCGATACTTTGGTCCAGATGGGAATTTCTGCATTCATTTTATTATATAGGAAACTAATGAGGATGACTCACTAAAATTGTTTTAAATGTTCGAATGACAATTTGTCGTTCTATTCTACAAGAGGTACGTCATAATATACTGTCAAAGTTTTGTTCAAGGTGACGTTAGACATGGATATGGAAGCATCGTCATAAACATTTTGTAATGTGGCGTTACATTTCAACCAATCGGACTCGAATATTGTTTGGTACTATTGCAGGAACAAACAAACCAGGGAAAGAAATAAAAATTCAACTCGGCTTTTTTCTTAGATGACAATAAAATGCATTTATTCGTTGTTCTCCCAACAATAACGCATTTCATTATCTTTACAAAAGTCTTTTCGCATGCACTTATGTTTACAACGCTCTGCCATATAACCTGTGCTTTTTAGAAGTCTCTATCCTCCGCCACATGACGCTGGCTATAGCCCTCGACTTAACGATTCCATTTTCTCCGGCCGCACTTTTCTTCTCTCGGGCTCGATCATGGTACTGTCCTTTTTCTGTTTTTTTTCTTCTTTGGCGTGACGCTAGCGCGTGCATGCTTGCTTAATTTGCATATGTGCTAAGGCGGTTGCTGCTGCTAATATTTTCGCAAGTTAGCTATTGTACGTCATCTGCTGATCTTCTCATGTGCGCACCATACGCGCTATGTTACAATTTGACAAGTTATTATAGGGAGTAGAAAACCTTCACAGAATTTGCATGTCGTCTATTAGTTTTTGGTCATTGAATCGCCTGTTCATTCTTTCATCGGATTATTTCGATTATCGATTATCGATACTTATCGAAGACATTTCGATACAAAACCTATCTAAGAACACTGCCAGTCACATAAAGTACTGAATATATATTGAACGAGCACACAGACAAACAGATCGAGTTCCTTTTATGCAATAATAGAGATATTCGAAAAATAAATCAAAAATGATAATCCAACGTGTAATTATAAATGATGAAGTTTTTTTTTGTTTTTTTTACATAGGCATCACCACTTATCAAGACCAAGAGGCCACTCAAGGATAAGGGTTAAAGAGTGTACAGTGGACATTGGACAATATAGTAATCATTAGTAATGAAAATTTGGTAAATTTGATAACTTATATAGAACGGCTCATCAAGAACTTATTTACGTTAGACTTGAAGACAACCATATTGTAGTCAGCCGGAAAGCAGGAAAACGGAAGACAATTCCACAGGCGTGCAGTTCTAAGAAAGAAGCTTTGTTCATGGAATCTACGTTTAGGTTTAGGCACAGATAAAGAGTGGCGGGAATTATTGATAGTGTGTACAGCTAGACGAGTGTTTCTTGTGAAAGTTTGGCGAGGGGGGACCATAGATTGAAGCTCAGTCGAACACTTTCCATGAAAATAAGGATACATCAGAGACAAACTCGCAACATCTCTTCTGTGAGATAGAGGTTGCAAGGAAGAGAAAAGGACATCTCCTACGAGGCTACGAAGTCTATTTCGAACTCTGTAGAAAAGTAGAAAAATAGTCTATAAATAAAGACTACAAATTCGATGTGGGAAGAAAACGTGTAAATGTCAACTTAAAACCAAACTTCTTTTACGTGTAGTCTTAACTTGGAAATCCCGTCTCAACGCACGTGCTGATATCTTCGTATGATTGCCCCTCCCCCAGGAAGCACAATGATCTCTCTGTAGCTTTATATGTGTCTTCCTATCTCGTTTGTAAACAGTAGCACCTGTTAGATTTTATATACTGTTGAAAAGATCTGGTTTAGCATGAATGATATATTGTAATAGAGTGCGGGCGCGCGTATGGCAGCTGTATGCAAATGCCGAGCCGTGCGATCTTTTAATTTCTCCAGATTTCGTATATATTCTTATATTGATTAGTGATTTCTATAGTAAAAAAATATTATTTGGGTACCATCAACTAGAATCGGTACCGAAAGCAACACTGTATCATTTGAAGCTGGTTATTACTGCATCAACGTGACACACATACGAACTACTTAAAAATGAACATTTTTTTTTCACAGTGGTCACCACTTATCAAGGCCCGGAAGCCACTAAGGACTAAGGGTTATTTCAAGTACATTACGTTAGTGTGGAGATTTGATGAAGTGTTTACTTAAGGGGGCGGTTCATTAGGAATTTGTTAACGTTGGACTTGAACACATCCAAGTTGTAGTCAGGTGGGAAGCAGGCAGACGGAACAGAGTTCCACAGGCGTGCAGTTCTAAGAAAGAAGCTTTGTTCATGGAATCCACGTAGGCACAGATAAAGAGTGGGGGAAAATTTTCACAGTGGATTCGGCTAGACGGGTGTTTTTCATGAAAGATTGGCGAGGGGGTACCAGAGATTGGAGTTCAGACGAGCACCTCCATGGAAATAACGATAAAACAAGGATAGGCTCGCTACGTCTCTTCTGTGCGAGAGAGGTTGCAGGGTAGAGAAAAGGGCATCCCCCACTAAGCCACGAAGTCTATTTTGAGGCAGGATAGGCTGTTTTTAGCAGCTCCTGCCCAGATATGGCAGCAGTATTCCATCCTTCGACGTACTTGGCTTTTATATAGATAGAGAATTGCATCAGTAGTGAGATATCTTCTGGAGCGGTAGAAGGATCCCACCATCTTTCCAGCGACATTGGCAACAGACTTGATGTACGTGTTCCATTTCAGATCAGGAGTAAAGGTCAAACCCAGATGCTTGTCAAAATACGGGGCCTCTCCCAGACGAGAGCCATCCATCCCAATTGATGCCAGATGTGGATCAGAGCGTTGTTTACTTATAATTAAACAAAGATTAATGTACAAATAACGATTTTATTTTCAGTTTTAACCCATTTTTGACCCCCTTAAAAACTATTTTAATCGGCTAAAACCCATAAAAGAACGGTCCGTAAATAATTCATTCATTTCAGTCCCCTAGTGACGCTCTGCGAATTTTAATTTTGGAGAAGATAGAGTTTGAAAATATGATGACAGACAGAGAGACATATAGCCGTTTATATATTAGATCAGCGGGAAGGCGCCCGACTTTGCCGGGCGTAAAATACGCTTAAATATGATATTTTAATTTATCCAGATTTCACATATATTATTATACTAGTCTGGGTGCCCTGCGTTGCCCGGGTGTTTGGAGGTGTGTGTTGAGCAAAAAAAAATGTGGTATTAGGCAGGCAGGCTCGAACCCGTACCACGAGGGAGGAAAAGAATGTGAAAAAAAAACGTGACGTCTTTGCTGTTGCAAATATTCTGTTTTTTTTTATGTTTTTTTTTTTCACAAAGCATGCCGACAACTTTGCATAAGCTTTTAAGTTGACTTTAATATAAGAAAATGAAGACATTAGAATTTATTCTCTTACAACTACAGGGGAGATAAGACGTTTGCATTCCACCTATCTCTGCCTTGGGGATAAATCGCGTGAAATGAACGAAGACTTCTTAAAATATATCCTAATTGCTTTGATATGCTAATATGATACATCATAAGATTTATACGAAAAGAGTTTTAAGAAACGTAAAAGTATTTAAGAAAAGTAAAAGTATTTAAGAAAAGTAAAAGTATATACCGATGACAATATCCACGCGACAACTTAAAAAAATAGTTGAAAATAATTGAAAAACGGGAATAGAAATTTCCTAGTCATGTTCAAAAGTTTTACAACCTAAAAACCTGTGTAACGTTATTGTTCTCTCTAATGAACCCAAACGTTGTATGTCGAGGCAGTCGCAAAAGAAAATAAGAACTTCGACACAAACTTTCCCTTGTGAAAGAAAATGTTGTTGTTTTTTTTTTCTCACGTTCACCCCTTACAAGGCATATCGCCATCTCAATACACGGTAGCAGACATAGCTGGCTCTCAATACAGGACAGAGGACGTCGCGTATTCGCCAAGCATATGTTTCCACTCAACACACGTTTTTTCTTTTTTCTTCTTCTTCCCTCCTCTTCTGATCCCGATCTTTATGCCTATATATGCATTCCATTCCGTGACGTCACGTCTACATCACAACTTAATATGCTGACTCAGCGCATTTTAATATATTTTGACTTGCCCAATAAATGTCGATCTATATTCATTTTAGTTGCCTATTTAGAATGCATTTTTAATAATGAGTCGTATATATCATTATTAAATGTTACTCGATAACAACAGAAAATTAATAAATGCAAAGTTGCTTGAGGAAGAATATTATAAGAGGATTGAAATTGATGAATGAAATGAAAGCAATTTGATTACTTATGAGAAAGATTTATCACAAATATTTGTTGATCTTGCGTTTTTTTGTACATGCATTTAAAGTTGTCGTGAAGTCTTGAAAATTCCGTATGTTATTAGTATATATCTTATGATATGGCTGATCAAATAAACAGCGACAACAGAAATTGGAATAGACCGTACTAAAGCCTGAGTCTAACAGCTGGTGAATTTAAAAGATGCAATCTGAACATAAGGGCATACAATTATTCGCGAGGAACTGAAGATGCAGATTTGAGCAAGGTTTGTTCGAATAGTACTCAGAGAATTTCAGAAAGAAAGACGCTGTCACAACTAAGAATCGCATCAAGACAGTTCCTCACCCTACCTATAGGCCAGACCTTGCTCCCTGTTTGGTTATTGTCTAAGCTCAAGGGAAAACTTTAGAGGCCGTCGGTATGAGGGTCATGTACACGCCCACACGAGAGGACTTTCTTGGGGTCTCCAATAAGTTATTGGAACGACACAACAAATACATTGCAGCCGGAGGAGATTACTTCGAAGGGGGCTAGAGTTTCATATGTTAATAAAAGTGGCCATAAGAAAAAGTCTGAAAACTTATTGACGACGCCTTTTAGATAAAAAGTTTCCATCAGGGGTGAAGAACTTCCTTGAGTGATAGAATGATTCAACCATTTTGTCCAGCAGTAATTGATTGGATATAGGTCTTTTGGAAGTGGAGTGAAAGCAAGTCCTAGGAGTATCATCATCCGGATATGACAGCAATACTGCATGTAATCTGACTCCTAAATATTTAGAACTTTATTAAATGTGTGTGTGTTTTTTTCATTCGTAACCTAGTGAATATACTGTTAAATTCTAATATCTATTCCCTGAGAACTGCTTATAGAAATTTATTAGTGTATTCTATATGAAAAGTTCGTTTTTGACAAAAAAATACAGTACTGAATAGTTAGCTTCATCTATTACAGTGATGTCGTTTACAAACTGAAGATAATATATTTAAATATATGAATTTTACAATTGTGCACATCCTTGAACAAATTGGTGAAAACATTGTTTGACACATTCTTTATCATGATTTTGTCTATTTTATTGTTTCTTATCCATGTCTCTAGAGGACGTTGATTGATCACATGCACTGTTGACCCCATATTTAAGTCAGCGATAGTATTTTTAAAACGATTATGAGCTTTTTATGTTGTCTGCTTTCAAACAAATGATGAAAAATAACAATAAATATATGTTGTATTTCGCCGGTGTTGTTTTCAAATATGAAAAGTTCATCTTGTATGAACCAACAAATACATGATTCATAAGAATCAATATAAAATATGTGACAATGAAATCAAAGGTAAAACGTTTGGCATAAATAGTATAAGGTTTTATCCTGTCGTGCAACGTGTAAACATATATTCACGTCTATTTTGGAGACAATTTTAGGACAATTAATCGAATCAATCTAATAAATCCAAAAATAGTTTTGGACAATTATTCAGAATCGGGAATCGAAAACATGGAAACGTTTCGAGAAGTCGGAATCGGTATCAAAATCTGAAAAAAAATATTTTTCTGATGGCCAAAACGATTCTTTTTATTGTTTCTATTTGTTAGTTTTTTTATTAACTTAATTTGCATATAACGTGATTATAATGTAACTATAGCCTCCGTTCCGTCTTGACAAGCAATAGTTACTCTCTATAAAGTTGCCTGTGCGTATAAATTTGAGGCAAGGGGTGCACAATAACCAACCACATCTCCTCTGGGTCGGAACAGCTTGCTTTCAGTTGCAAGGGAACATCCAACACATATAGCCTAGGATGTACCCAAATAGTCACCAATTTGAGTACTGACCAGGTTCAAGAAGTCTTAACTTCGGCGATGTAGCAGGAACCGATGTATTAATATGATTATGCCGTATGCATAAATGTAGAAAGAATAAATATTTTTTGGTTTCAAACAACCAGTAAAAACTAAAATCTATAAATCATCAGCCCCCATGTGTACGTTTGGGAAAATATACGAACGTATTTTTTTGGTTTTGCAGTAATTCGTCCTCTACAAAAAAGAATAACACTGCATTAAAAAAAAAAAATTAAGAATCGGAATCGGTAAATATATCGGAATCGGAAGAAATACTGGAAACATCTCATTACTAATAACCACAATAATATATTTTAAAGAAATACACACGTAAGTACATAAATGTGAATGCATTTTTTGTTCACCCCTTACAAAGCATATCGCCAGTTAGACGTAAGGGGCTACTATTTGGGGGCCATGTCTAGGAAAGATTAACAAGATATTTGTTTACGTTACATTTAAATTTCTGCATATCAGTACAGCCAGGGAAGCAGGCAGCAGGCTTGGAATTCCAAAAGTTAGCTGTTCGAGGGAAAAAAAACTATGAGAATAGAAAGCTTTCTGGCATTTGGGGACAACAACAGTGAAGGCGTGGGATCTTATTGCTAAGCAGGTTTGTCGGGGATATGTACGTCGAGGGGGTACAAGTGAAACTAGTTCATCAGAACACATACCATTAAAATATTTGTAAAACAGTCACAGCGATGCAATATTGCGGCGATGAGATAGAACCTGGAACTTAGTTGATAAAGTGTGACCGATTAGATTATATAATGATTATGATATTTTATAAGTGTTTATATTATTATACTAAAGTTGAGTTACTCAATATTTGATAACAGTGGTTAGTGACGCAAATTCAAAGTCTGTGTGTATCAGGTTCGAATCTAGTTCTTTCCACAGATATTCTTTCATAAAATCAATACTTGATCTTGTGTCTAACCTGCTGGAGAGAAGGCAAATGAATACTCGATCTTTTTTAAGTTCAATTTTTTTCTATATAATTCGGAAACAAAACTGCTGTAGAGAACATATTTCATCGTTTTAATTAGGGGTACTTTGCAAATAAATATTCAAGTTATCCATCTATTATATACATCCACTTTTTTTGTTACCCTCCTTGCTTTTATTTCATGCATCTTCAATTTTTGTGCTCTTTTTCCCCCAAACAAAACCTATTGCCACTTGACAAGAAACAGGTAGAGAATTTTAAAGTCAGTTCGAGAGAATAAACTATTAGAGCGAAAGGCTTTCTGTAATCTAATGACCTTAATAATGAAAGAACGTTTTGGGGAATTTTCATTTGTAGGGTTAAAGGTCATTTATGAGAATACTTCTGTCACCCTCGTTTTTAGTCGTATGCAAGCGACTCTATAAGTCACTCCGTCGGTCGGTCGGTCGGTCAGTCGGTCCGTGACAGTTTTGTGCTTGACCTTTTTGGTTAAAATCAAAGGTCTCTTGTTAAACGATGCGGTTCTTAGCTTTTTAAGCTTTACTCGGCCTTTGAATTTTGCTTTTAATTTGTTTTAATTTTACATTGAATTATTTTGATTGTAATTTTCATTTTCACGAAATAAATTAAATATAAAGATCAAAGTGTAGTATCTGTTCTCCCAGTTACTCATTTTTGATTTTTTTCAAGAGGTCCGCCACTTGACCCACCCGTCAAGTTAAAGGCTTTTACTTTGGTCACTTTTGTGACTTTACTAACCTTAGTTAGTGGGACCGGCCCCCTCTTTGGGGAGTCTGGACCCTTTTCGCTCCCCCAGGACCGACGCCATTGTGTGGTAGTCTGGACCCGAAAACCGATCCCCTCTTTGGGAGTTTGCTGTTTTCGGGACCGACAACACTTTCTTTGGTAGACGCGACCTGGTCGGGTTAGCTTAGCATTTTTTCTTTTGGGTACTTCGTTTCCTCCTCCCTATGTTGAAATGGTCTACTTTCTCCCCTCTTAATTGCCTGTGCAGCACTCTGACCTGCCAGGCCCACTCTTTGTCTTCCTTCGCTGCTCTCCCAGTGGATTGAGCAGATCGGACTCTCTTTCTCGCTTCCTTGGGGTTGTTTGCGGGCAGGGTGACGAGGGTAGGGCTGGTGTTTCGTTTCTGCTCCCCTTCTCTGGGCAGAGATGTCTATCCTCTCTCTCTCTCTCTCTCTCTCTCTCTCTCTCTCTCTCTCTCTCTCTCTCTCTGACCCGCTAGCACCCACTGCGTCTTCCTTCGCTGCTCTCCCCTCTTGTTGGGGATCTGAGCTGACTAATCCGACATCCCCGTGAGGGGAGGTCAATCCACTTTCTCTCTTCTGACCTCACCCACTCCCCTCCACCCCCCCACTTCCCTGCATTTTCTTTTCTCCCCTGCTACACTTGTGTCTGCGGCAGCGGCCAGTGCAGTGTTTCCGCACGATACCGGGGAAAAGGTGTATACCACCGCAGTTGTGCCACATCGCCCCTCTCGAGTACTCCCCATCGAAGGGAGTACCTCCCACGAGGGATGAAGAGAATGCCAGGGTAGGGCCGCAGCACGCGGCGACCCAGGCAGCGCCAACACCAGAAGGGCAACCAAACCAGCCCCCTGCTCCCCACGAGGGCCACTCCCCAGTCCGGGGAGTCAAAGAAGCGGCTGACGAGGGAACGAGGCTCAAAGTCGGTGGTACACACCAAGCGACACCGGTTCCACCTCAATCCTCGTCGGTCGAAGTAAACACTCCCGCTCAGGCTCCCCAAGAGGACCAAGACGAAATGGAGGACACTGGAAAAACAGCTGACGAGGGAACGATGCACCCGGCAGGTGTTACACACCCAGCGACACGTGTTCCAACTCAATCCTCGTCGGCCGGAGATGACCTCACCACTCCTGCTCCCCAAGAGGACAATCTCCAGGCAAAAAAGCAAAGAGAAGCTGGAGACGGGGAAACCAAAGACGACACTGATGGATCACAGCCTGTGGCTCCACGGGTCTCCCAATCCCTTCCGGTCAACCAACACCAGCTCCCCAAGAGGACAACTCCCCGACACCAGAAATGGAGGAAGACGAAGATGGTGTTGCCTGCAGAACCAGAACTCGGTTCAGAGACCCCCTAGCATCGCTAAAGAGTCTCGGGGGGGGCGGGATACAGGGCACCTTCACCGCCCAAAGCTTCCCTAAACATGCCAACTCTAGCAAAAGTTCCAAAAGGCTACCCTTTGACGACTAAGCCAATGGAGAAGAAACCCACTCCAAAATCTTCGGGCAGAACCAAGGATGGGCGCCAGAGATTGGACCACAATGAGTGCACGACACGCCAGGAGCACTGGCCAAGTCTTACCCCAAACAAGAAAACGATACAGCAGCAGCCGCAACAGCAGAAAAAGAAAGAAACAGCGGCCACTCCTCGTCCCGGTCCGTCCAACGCCAAACAGGACGGAACAGTGAACTGGGGCCCACAGAACCAGGAGCAGATGACACCTGAAGACTATAGGGAGCTCTTCAACTCAACTTACAAGGCCGTCACAGATGGTATAAAAATCCAACCCCTTCCGGGAAAAATTGAAGAGTTGGAGAAGAGAGTTCTCTCCCTGGTCACCTCCGACCTTAAAACCAGGAGCTTAACAGGTGTCAACAAAGACACCATGGTGGAACTCCTCATCAGACTGAACATTCCAGTCAGCTACATATGCAGGAGAAGTTTCGCCATGTGGGACATCCTGCTCCCCAGTCAAGAGGAGGCAAAAAGACTGGCCAAGACTGACCACATAACTAGAAATATTCGGCTCCAGCCGGTATATTTGAATAAAAGAATCGCCTCGGTCTCAGTCTTAAATGTCCCATGCTACATGACCGGAAGGGAGCTCGGGGCCATTATGAGCCAGTACGGCGATGTGGAAGCTGTCGTCCCATCCCGCGGTCAACGCAACGTGATGACCGGTGACTACAAGGTCCGAGTGGTCCTGGACAAGGTCGAATTCGACACCCTTCCGGCCATGCTCAAGTTCGCGGACTGGACCATGACACTGATCGTGCAGGGGAGAAGGCCGCACTGCTGGCACTGTCAGTAAATGGGACACATGGCAAAGGACTGTCCCAAAAAACAACCAGACAGAGCCCCGGGAAAAGCCCTCACCAAAACACCGGCCAAAACACCAGCAGAAGCCCAAGCCTCAACACAAGTCAAAACCTCAGCCGCAGTAAATGCCGGTCCAGTAGCAGAAGCAGGTTGGGTGACGGTCACTAAGAAAGGCAGAGCCAACAAAAACCTGCCCAAGCCAATAGTGATCCAAACCCAACCCGACATCACACTGATGGGCACGCAGGCATCCTCTTCCTAAAACAAAAGGAAGCTCCAAGATTCCGAGGAAGAGATCGTGTCGGAAAGGGTAGAGGCGCCCACAGACGCAGAGGAAGCAGCCACAGCAACAGTCACCAAAAAGACGAGCAAGAGGAGGAAGAGCAGGAAGACTAAAGGAGACACCGCCACCCACAAAGACAATAGTAAAACAGTAGCTGAAATCCCCACACCCTCCACCCCCAATCAGCCAGTAGAACCAACCCTCTCCCGCTCAAGCTCCCCCAGAACAGTTTCACGTAACCCAAACCCGCATAGGGTAAACACCAACCCCCAAAAACCTACACCCCCAACTCTCATCACCCCTAACTCACTCCTCCTCCTCCCCCAGCCAAGGAAAAACCTATTCCACCAGTCCGCACGGAACGGACGAAAAAAATCCCTTTCCTACCAGGGGAAAGGATTTGCGAACTGGACCCTCTCCAACCAATACCTGACCTCAAAGGCCAGCAGAAGGTTCGGTATAACAAATTGAGGAACTTTGCATATGTCGGTGGCGACAACGTCGCCGACCCAACCAAATTCAAGAACGTTCCCTTGTTGACCACTTTCATTAGGGTCAACAAGGATGCTAGGACTGAAGCCCTCTGGGACATGATAGTTTCAGCAAAGGATGCTATCCCAGGCCAGCAGCTGGTGGATAGGGAGCATCCCGCACTGAACAATATCATATACAAATGCGAGGGAAGAATCCCGGTTTATATCCACCCCTCCTTTTACAGGGCACTTAAACTCACTTTCCCCCTGGATGTGGGGGCGTGGCCAAGGATGGATTACTCTCGCTGGACTTACTCACTGGAAGCCTTGGACAGGCCTGCCACGTCCTCACCCCCGAGGACTTCAGGCCCGTGTGTGACACTGAATAAGGTAGGTGACCATGGCTTTAAACTTGGCTACTTATAATGTGAGGGGCCTCAGATGTCGAAGCAAGGCGGCGCGCGTGCTGAGAGATCTGGTGTCCCTCAAGGTAGATATTGCCGCTATACAGGAGACCCACTTTATTTGTGACGGGGATTGTCAGGCGCTGGTAAACGATTACGATGTTTACTCAGCATATGGCAATACCTATAGTCGTGGAATTTCCTCGCTAGTAAATCGCACCCTATCACGCGGACGAGGATGGGCGGGCGATTGTCGTCGATGTTGCCGTTAATAGCAGTGTGTGCCGGATAGTCGCAGTTTATTCACCTAATTCCGCTGTGGAGAGGGCTTCCTTCTTTCGACGGGTAGAGGGTTTTATAGATGATCCGGAGAGGGTAGTCTTAATGGGTGATTGGTATGCCATACTTGATCCCAAGATAGATAAGGTCGGGGGGACTAGCGGGTCAGTGTGGTGTGACAGCAGTCTGTCTGACCTGATGGATTCATGCGACCTGGTCGACAGATTTCGCCTGGATCACTCGGGGCGGGAGATGTGAACGTGGCATCCTAATGCGCCTTCCGATCCAAGTGCTTATTTGGATTGGATGTTAGTTAGAAAAGGCGATGTAGATTTTCTAGCTTGCCCCACGTTCCACTTTTTAGGACACTCGGACCATAAACTAGTTATGGCCCGCCTGAACTGGAGCTCTAGGCCTAAACTGGCTGGATATTGGAAGTTCAACAGCACCTTGTTGGAGCTGGAGGACTACCGATTGAAGGTTATAAAGATAATCCAACGGGCATTAGTGGGGGCGGTTACCGGGAGTAAGTGATGGGTTAGTCTCAAGGCTAAGATTAGACGCTTCTCGGTCCAGTACAGCCAACGCCTCGCGTTAGATAAGGCTAAGGCCAAGAAGCGTATAGAGAATAGGCTGACCCGAACGGTGGAGGGGAGGAACCCCCTAGAGATAGCACTAGCTAAACAAGACCTCAACCGCTTGGCTAGCGAGCGGTACGAGGGCCAGATAGTTAGGGCTAGGCTAATGAAAGTCTCGAACGAGGCTGTTAATGTAGACGCTGTTGAGCATAAGGCTGCTCTAAGGCGCGGCTCGGACGGGTACATTCGAAAGGTAAACGTGTCGACGCGAGAGATTTGCGAGGGGTTTCGAAAGCATCTATCGGAGCGCTTCACCCAACTACCCAGACTCAGGGTCGAAGAGTTTGGCAGCTATTTAGCCGAACGCCCCGCCTCACGGCGGCTCGATCGGCTAGCTGTGATGGTCTTGTCGCGGAACATGAGATCATTACTGCGTTGAAGCAGGTCGGCTGCAACCATTCCCCGGGGCTTGATGGTCTACCCTACGAATTTTACTTGAGGCTGTCGCCCATGTTGGTCCCTATTCTGAAGGATATGTTCAACCATTGGTTTGTTAAGGGCTCCATCCCTGGGCAGGTGACAAAGGGAGTGATCACATTGCTGAGGAAAGGTCAACGAACCAGACCAGAGCTATGCTGTGAAGGGGAGATTGATTCAGGACAATCTTCATCTGATACGCACGATCATAGAGAGGACAGAAGACGACGCCGAGGCCGCGCTGATCAGTTTAGATCAGTCCAAGGCTTTCGATATGGTGGACCATAGGTTCCTGGTATCTGTGCTGGAGGCTGCCGGATTTAATCCGGACTTCCACAAGTGGATCTCTGTACTGTATGACAGGCCGACGGTAGCAGTGCAGATCAACGGTAAGCTGTCTGAGTCTTTCGCCGTCTCCCGGTCAGTGCGACAGGGTTGTCCGCTGTCGCCTCTCTTGTAAGTCCTGGCGTTGGAACCCCTCCTTCGCAAATTAAGGGACGAGGCGATTACACCAGTCTTGCGCGGGATAGCTCTTCCTGAAGGCACACGAGCCAGGGTTTCCGCGTTCGTCCAAGTGGTCACCGAGGCGCTCGCTCGATATGAAGAAGTTACGGGGGCCGTCTTCAATCGCAGTAAGTCGGTGGGTCTGCGGTTGGGTGCCTGGACCGGAGTAAATTCGCTTCCAGGCATCTTCAGTTGGACCGACGGCCCGGTCCGGATCCTTGATGTGTGGTTCGGACCGGGTCTCCAGCTGAAGAAAAACTGGTCGGAAGTAGAGGCCAAGGTCTAATCCTCTGTTAAGAGTTGAGTTCGAAGAAAACTATCCTTGAAGGGTCGGGCGGAGGCGTGTGCTACATACGTCTTTCCGCTCATCCTTTACCGTCTATCTGTACTTCCCCTCCCTTCAAAACGACGAATCAGCTTACAGGAGCACCTCGACATACTCTTGTGGAACGAGGGTAAGCATTATGTTTGCAGAGAGGTCTGTGTTCGAAATCCGAGCGAGGGAGGCTTAGGACTGCCCGATCTCCTGTGTCACAAGCACGCAGAGAGGTTGGCCTTCCTGAGCCGTTCGTTGTACGTAGACGTTCCATAGATCACTGCGGTTGAAAGCTCGTTTTCCAATCTCACACCTGACCCCTCGGTCGAAGCACGGGAGAGACCGAGGGGGGGGGAACAAACATTCTACGTCGAATGCCGGTCCGCACTTAGAGGGTTGCCGGGGACCAGTGTCCTCGAACAGTCTAGGAACGGGCTTTATCGGGAGCTTGTGGGGCGTAGCAAAAAGGAACCGCTAGTGAAACGGACGGGGATGTCGTTGGAGGAGGTCCGCTCCCAGTGGAGTTGGGCGCCGGGACGGGACTTTCTTAAAAATTCGGAATTTTCCCTTACCTGGCGACTTGTCCGGAACGCACTGCCCCTCCTTGTGGAACTCAACCTTTACAATGAAGAAACCCGGGTCTACTGCCTGCGCTACGACGAAGACATGGGAGAAACGGCCGGTCATGCCTTTTTCCGCTGCAGCAGGCTCAAGACCCTCCTAGGGTACGTCAACGAGGTAACGGCTCGCATCGATGCCAAGCGCTGGCTTGAACATACTGCAAGCAAAGACCATATGTGGGGGAAACTCCACATATAAGACCTTGGTCAATGTAGGGGCAACCCTTCATACCAATTGTCACTATCCAGCTCACCTACTCCCCGGGGAGTTGGTCCCCATTTCCCCTTCACTCCTCACTTTAAAAATCGGCCTCATGCAGATTGTGTATGTAGTATTATGTTTTCAATCCTCTATAGATTATAATAAATACACATATATACACATATATATGCATATATATACATATATATGCATATATATACATATATATTCATTTATATATATATATATATATATTCATTTATATATATATACATACATACACATATATATGCATATATATATGTAAATATATATATATATGCATTTATATATATATATATATATATATATATATATATATATACGTTTGCCTTATCATAATTGAGAGATAACAATATGGATTTGCAGCGCGATTGTCGCCAATGAAAAGAAAGCAGAATCTTTCTTTTTTGTTGTTAAGTCAATCTTGTCTTTAATACTTCCGCACAAATTGAAGAAATCACGTCAATACTAAATATATAGAATAGGAAAAAAATGAATGACATCAATAAATAACGTCAATAAAGAAGGGAAACTGATTAACATATGTGAAAAATGATGAAAATATATAATCTAACACAATTTGTAACAATGCTTTCCCTCAAGATTATTCGCGTACACATATTTTTAATATCGTTATTGTAGAACTTGCTTCTTTTTTAATCGCTTCGATAAATTTTCGATTAGCTACAGAAAAGAAAATTTGATATATTTTTTCTAACCATATATATTTTCATTTTTATTAATATGACAGTCGTCAGTTATATTTTTCCTGAAGGAACGAAAATATAAAGAAATAAATTGACTTCATCTCCAAAAGTGGAGAACATAAGTAACAGATATTATAAAAATGTCGAACACCAATTCTATGAAACGAGAATGAATATTGATAAGAAATTCACGTTTCATTCTGCAATGTTGATAATCGAATTTGCACGTAGAATACTTTCTGGGGTGGTAGAATGGCACGATTATTTTACAAGTGATTTTGGCAACACGTAATTAAATAAACGACACACATAAAAAATATCTAAAACATTCACAGCAAACACTCGACGAACTGCAACCAATATCGGCAATTTCCCTTACTCTCTATCTGTGTCCAAAACAAAATCTTTGAGCAAATATTGTTCTCAGAAATGCTCCACTGTGAAACACAAAACCGTCTAACGTAAACTAGTTCTTCATCACTTTTTAAATACATTAACATCCATCCAATTTCCTCCATCAACGATTATCATGGTGCTATCTCACCTGATAATCACTAACTCTCATTCTTGAGTTGCCTCCAGATCTTGATGAGAAGTGGCTCTGTAATATTTCTACTTGTAGATAATATAAAGTGTATATAAATAAGTAAAGAACCGTTTCTGTAACATATGAGATAATAAAGAATGACTCAATTTGATATGTGAATAAAAAGACAGAGATATATATTTATAACACATAATTTAAATTATCATGTAAGATATGCACTAAAGTAGAATAAAATTGTGAATCTATTAAATAATTCTATTCTTCAAATTAATTTACTAATCTTAAGTGATATTTTCACAAATTTTAAGTCGATCTATCCTGCGACCTTCTTCTTGTCGAATTCAAAACTCTTTCCTTAGAACAGAATCTTTGTGTGGAACTCGGGAATCTGCACGGAATTTCAAACCCGACGGCCCTTTATTTAATTCACGGAAGTAGTTTGCTCTCGTTGCATCTGTCATGACTGGGTAGAAGTCCTAAATAATTTGCAGGAGTACTGTTGCCACATTTGGGCAGGAGCTGCTAGAAGCAGCTTATCCTGCTTTGACAGAGTTCAAATAGACTTCGTAGCTTAGTGGGGATGCCCTTTTCTCTTCCCTGCAAGCTCTACAGAAGAGACGTTGCAAGCTTGTCCCTGCTTTATCGTTATTTTCATGGCAAGTGCTCAGCTGAGCTTCAATCTACGGTCCCCTCTCGCCAAATTTTCACGAAAAACACTTGTGTGGCCGAAACCACTATCAATAATTTCCAACACTCCGTGTCTCTGCCTTGACCTAAATGTAGGTTCCACGAACAAAACTTTTTTTTAGAACTGCACGCCAGTGGAACTCTCTGCTGAGTGCCTGATTTCCAGCTGACTACAATCTGATTGTCTTCAAACCCAACGTAAACAAAATTTTGATGAACCTCCACCTAAAGAATCCAATTTACAAAAATCCCACTACTTATGTTAACTACGCTATAATCACATTGACTAATGTATACGGATTAATCTTTATCCTCGAGTGGTCTTCGGGTCTTGATAAGTGGTGATTCCTGTGTAAAAAAATATTTTTTTAGTGTCGCCCGCACCGAGAATTGAACTTAAGCCTCCAGAATACTGTAATTGTACAACTGAATTTTACCAAGTACTTCATTTAGTACGTCATATGACCTTGTGAAACCTTGTGAACATGAGAACAACAAATTACATTCAAAATTAGGTATTTAACCCTCATCCTTGAGTGGCCTCTTGGCCTTGATAAGTGGTGATGCCTATGTAAAAAAAAAGTCTTTTCCCTCAAAATTATAATTGAATACACAATTGGGAAAACGCTTTATGTCGCCCTATTGAATATACTGCTTTGTATGTATATATATATATATATATATATATATATATATATATATATATATAGTGGAGATGGTAATTAATAAAAACTGAAGAAAGTGCTCAATACTGTTGTAGAGCAAATATGCGTTTTATTTTTTGTTACCGTATCTTTCTATTAAGTTACATTATTGTTTCGGCAACACGGCCGTTTTTTTTTTGTTTTTTTTTTGCCGTCAGTAGCGTCCTCAGAATTGTACAGAAATGTTCGCTATTTTGGGATAAAAGACTGGAAGAGTGAATGAGGTCAGTGGGGATGCGAGGAGGGCGGAACAAGAAGAGAGGAAGGGAACAAGGAGGGAAGGTGGGGGCGTTTAGTATGTCGATAATGTTTTAGTTTTGGGGTTTAAGGAACTTATGGGGGAGGGTCTGGGAAGTTCATTTCTGGTGTGGCTGAGGGCATAAGGATACATGAGGGGAAGGGGAATATGTGGGGGTGAGAGGAGGGGGTTTACTTTAAAATTCGAGTCTTGGTGTTAAAGTTTTTTAGTTTTTAGCGTCTCGTTGGTGAGGTGATTTCTTGGTAAGTATGTCTTGAGCTGTTGGGTGTTCGCTTATATTTGGAGGCGGGGGGGACTATGATTCGCTTTATTTATTTTTAGTTTTTTATTTTGTTGTTAATTGTTTGGAGAGGGTCAGCTAGCGGTCGCAGCCACAGGTACACACATGCGCACATACACACATATATACTTAAAAGAAACGGTAACGGGTACACATATATTTGCACGCCAGCTTCCCTCCTTGTTCCCTTCCTCTCTTCCTCTTCCGCCCTCCTCGCAACCCCCCTGACCTCATCCACTCTTCCACAAAATTCCAAAATAGCGAACATTTTTGTAAAAGTCTGAGGACGCTACAGACGGCAAAAAAAACGGCCGTGTAGCCGAAACAATAATGCAACTTAACAGAAAGATACGGTAACAAAAAATAAAACGTATATATATACACACACACACACACACACATATATATATATATATATATATATATATATATATATATATATTACTAGAAACATTTATTCCTGTCTAAAAAATAAACTCGATAGCATTGTGAACACAGGTGTCACATATACATTTGATATGATCACACTATCTGATTATAGCTTATGCATGTTGTCCGGATATTTTCATTCGCTTTTATTCACTGTCGCACATTCTTCTTTTTGTTCCGACAAAATTCACTTTCGTAAAAGTCACACTTAGGGGTAGTAGCAATATTTTATTCCTAACAATCCAAGGAAAACCGATTATAATGTCTGCCATCGCCTTCTTCACTTGGTTAACAAACATTATTATCCTGTCACAATAAGCCTTATTCATTTTCACTTTTGTTTGTTTCGCCCACCGATGCTTAAACAACACACATGCATAATTCTATTTGCATACATTTCCTTTTTTTTCACGTCTTAGACTTTGTTTAAGTGGAAATAGTCGCCTCGCAACAGACATTTTTATGTCACAAAAAATATTTTTTTAAGAAGCAGAAAATGTTTATATTCTCACACTAAACAGAGAATTAGTTCGTGGGTAAACAAGCAAACATACAAATAAGGACAGAAACAAATTAGAATAATTAACCGAAATATTTCGGTCGATTCGTTCGGGCATACTCATTTTATAAAATTAACTCCATCAAACCAAACTTAACATTCCTTAATCACGTATTTCGATTTTCGAGACTTTTTTATAACAACACATTCTTACATTTTATTTTATTACATTTTAATTCTCACCACGTGTATAATTATCTTATTTTTATCTTACATGAATGTTTTTTTTATTTTATTGTCATTTATTTTTATATTTTTTATTTACTTAGCAGTTGATTTTATTAATCTTTTACATCCATCCCGAATTTTATCCTTCTTTTATGTTTTCCCCCTCATCCTGAATACCAGCCTCCTACTATTTCCTATTTTTGTATCTATATCTTTTCCTCTACAACACAACCCACTACATAAACTATCAATTTCTTCTTCCCTCCGTACTACTACACCCCCCCCCCCAGTTTTGTGAAGGAAAACTGCAATCCAGTATAGGTATAAACATATATAAAATACACTTTGTCTGTGCGTTTGTTCATTCCCTATATAAAAAAATGGCTGAACCGAGTTTTTTTTTTTTAATTCACGTACTTTATGTGTCTGAGAGTGTTCTTAGATCGGTGTTGGATGAGAATGCCTCGAATAAGTGTCGAAAATAGATAATCGACGAAAAACACTCGATTAAATAGGATTAATTCCAATTTATAGATTTTAACATTGCAAGTGCATTCGAGGTTTTGATTATCAGACAAGCAGAAGGTTCTTTAATAAGTCAGAGGCGCGTTCGAAATGAATGTTTCTGTATATAGCACAAATGATGCATTTTAAACTTTAATTCAAATCATTATTTAAAAATATTTTCATAAAATCAACACGAGGTTCTCAAGAGTGCAATGCAGACTAAAATATATTGCGGAGAAGTCATTGTGGAAAGGCAAAGGAGCTTTGTCCCGGTGCACTGTGGTGGGTTCCCGACTAGAGCAACCAATTTATTTGATTGACGAATGGGTGATTTTACTAATTTTTATGACAAAAGTATTGGAAGTGTAAAACCTTCTTTGATCCTCAATCAATCCCGGTCAACATTGGGTCTCCCTGCTAGTATGTTAATATTTACTTGAAAAATATCATAGTTATATATATATATATTTATATATATATATATATATACACCTCGATATATATATATAAATATATATATATATATATATATATATATATATATATATACATGCGTATCATTATGTTTATCTATCAACGAATCAATCTGCATCTCTGTGTGTGCCTCTAAATAGCCTGCCAACCAGTTCAAGCAGATTCTGGACAGTTCCCTTTTCAATGTGCTGATCTTATGTCTCTTCAACTGTAACAAAGTAGACCTATTAGTCTTGTCACGCCCCGCAATTGACTGCTGTAAAAGTCGCTCGGAGACAAACGCAAATAATAAACGCGCACATAAAGTCGCCGTCAAAAGGACGACCAGCAATGAATACGAAATTACGTTTGACCTTAGGCCAATGCCAGAGTTAAGCATATTGACCAAAGATTGCATATTAAATCGGCTCGTTCTTTTACTTTTTTTCGTCTCTTCATCAATGCTATCTGAACTATGTTTCTGGCAGGTTTTAGATGTGAGGCTAAGCTTCGTTTTCTTGTACCATTTTTTCTCTTTCTAGTAATTTATTTATATTTTTCTGTGTTGTTTGGTTTCTATTGGATTTCTATCATGAGTTATCGTTCTTGCTTTTATTTTTTTGTCGTATATACTTTACTCTATTTATATTTTTCTAATCGAGTTCGTATTTTCCATGTTTTATGTTCCATGTTATTGGGGGCTTACCTGTTCGTATCTTTGTTTTGACTTTTTTTGTCCTTTCCAAGTCATTTATAACCGTTTAATTTTCATTTTTGAAAGATCTATCTGTAAAATCAAAAATGCCTGACTAGTATTAATATCAAAAGCCTAATTTTTATTTAAAAATTATTAAAGCAAACTTCTTAGGATACTCAATCATGGAGATACGAGCGACTTCAGGTTTACTAATTTGTATATACCTTCTAAAACGAACGTTCGTTAATTACTTATTTTTTATGGTTTTTTATTAAATAATTGGTTTCATTTAACTATAAAGCTTTATTGTATTTTCGCATAGTCTCTACATTGTTCATAATTGTGTATCTTTTAGATAAAAAAGTTCTAGAATTCGCATATATATATATATATATATATATATATATATATATATATATACTGTGAAAGCAAAATCAAGACTTCAAAAAGGGTGTTGATGGCAACAAAAAGTGTATTTCATTTTACGTTACAATTGTTTCCATGTTCAGTCGAACAATTTCAAACGTATCCTTAGAAAATTTTCCAAAACCAGCATTTCTTCAGACTTTATGAATAAACACACTTAAAGAGAAAGAAAAAAGAAAAATTCCCTTAACGGGAAAAGCATGTGAGAAACATTTTCCTTTGCTGTAGTTACGGGTGTTTGTGTAACGATCTCAACAAAACTTTTCTTTGAAAGCATAATCTACAAACTTGATATAGAGTGGATTTGGACTCGTGAAACAATTTGGATTTTAGTCGGTAAAATTAGCTGCTAAGGAGTCAAAATTCAAATAAAAATGCAGTTAACGTTTGCAGGAGAAAATCGGGGATAATGTTTATTAGTTTATCGTAAGCACAAACATACATTTCTCGTCCATCTGTCGATAGGTAAAACGGCATTGACTAAAGCTAAGGAGCTAAATATTTCGGTTCAAATTCTAGCTCAAGTAATATTCTTAAATTACCTTAAAAGAAAACGTGTTAGAAAATAACTTCCAGTTTCGGTATTTATTTTATAGACAGTGTTATGTAACTGGCATTATCTAGTTGCTAGTGGTAAGTTTTCTTAATTAGGATGTCGAGCTAAATGGATGTATAAGGTATGTGTCACATACGCACAAGAAATCGAGTGTACATATATATAAACCCATATATAAAATCACAAAATAACCTAATATTCATACATACATTTACATATACGTATAAATATATATACATGCATATGTAAATATATATATATATATATAAAATATATACAAACTATATATATATATATATATATATATATATACAATCAAGCGTACAACACATATATAAATATTATATAACATAGACAAATACATATATACACATACAAAACACACATGTAAACCTATAATTATCCAATATATATATATATATATATATATCTATATATATACGAGCAAACAGTTAATAAAACATGTTAAAAAACACTTTGGAATGAGTTAAAAACATATTTAATCTGAAAAAGAAAACACTAGATAAGTGGATAGTCCTTAATCCGCGGAGTTTCGAAGAAATACTTTCCTTCTCATCAGAGGGTAGGAATTAGCAAAATGCGGGATCGGATTTTGCATTCAAAAGTATTTGATGAAACAACGAGTAAGTCAAAGATCTTACTTGAAAACCAAAAAAGTGAAGCAGAGGGAATATGGTGAAGAAAAAGGTGATTACACATGAATGGATAGTCTGGTGGAAGATAAATAATTCAGTGACGGTAAAATCCAAGTATATAACTTCAAGAAAGTTAATTGAATTTCCATTCGCACAAGTAAAATCCAAAAATATCATAATTGGAAGAAGATGGTCCATAATAATCCAAAGGCAGAAATCCATGGAAAAATTCACAAAAAATGTGTACAAGGAAAAAAGGAAAAAATTCCAATAATATTAATAAAAGAAAAATAAGATATCCTTTTCATTCTACTGCCGAGATATAAATATAAATAAGAAAGATCAAGGAAGAAAAAGAGGAGAAAAAAATGGTGATGGAGTAAAATATAAATAGAGAAACAAATGTCAAAATGACCCAGACAGGAAATGTTAAAGGCGCGAAAGATATATAGGGCAAAATGATATAGGTCAACTGAAACGTACAGGTCATCACTTAAAAAAAAGGTCAGCAAGAGTTGTTAGAAGACACTAAAAGGGAAAATAAATAAATAGAAAATAAATAATAAATAAACAATGAATACAAAAATAAATAAATAAAAAATAAAATATAAAATATAAAATAAAAAATAAAGATTATTTAAGAGGAGAAGATGGCCGGTATATGCAAATTCAGGAAAAAGCAAGAAACAAAAAGAAAAGAAGAAAAGAAGTAAAAGCATATTGTAAAATATAAGTAAATGTATATTATATATATATATATATATATATATATATATATATATATATATATGCGTCCATTATTTTCATCATATATATATATATATATATATATATAGAGAGAGAGAGAGAGAGAGAGAGATATATATACGATGAAAATAATGGACATAGTATTCCGAGAAAATAGAGAAAAAGGAACAAACCGTATTATGTCTTTATCAACGTTTCGTCTTTATTACGAGATTCATCCAGATGAAGTCTCGTAATAAAGACGAAACGTTGATGAACACATAATACGGTTTGTTCCTTTTTATTTCTCTCTCTTTATATATATTTAGGAGAACAACAGGAATGGGAAATGCAGTCAAGTCACAAAAGTATATATTGCTGCATATACATTGGTTCATTTATTCAATGAGGGAATACTAACAATTATTTGGGTGATAGAAGGGAATCTTTATGCTAAGGCATTTCGAAGCCTAATGCTTCCCATCAGAAGGGTAAAGAAGATGCTAAGTAACATAGTGGAGATGCGGCGTCTAGCGTGGGGTTCATTAGAATTGAGCTCACCCTTTTCATCTACCGCATTAAACTATATATACATACATATATATATATATATATATATATGTGTGTGTGTGTGTGTGTGTTTGTGTGTGTTTGTGTACAGTGTACATATTATCTACTTTTTGGGGTTAAATTACAGTTTTTTTCTTAATATGGATATATTAAGAGATAATATTAACAGTACTAAGAAGATGTTCTTTATAATGTCTGCAATTAATGAAAGTTTCTAATCTTTTATTGAGTAGCTTATCCCTGTCTTTACATTACTTTGTCATACGGTTTAATATCTATTCTATCTGTGTGTATGTATGTTTATATGTGTGTTTATCTATGTATGTATATAAATATACAAAATAAAAAATAGAAGCTACTATTTGATTAGCTTAAATATTCAACTTATTAAGATTATTAATTAAGTAATTAAATGTCTAATCCGATATAACGGCAAAAAATCAACGTTAGTTTCGAAACAAAAAAATATAATTAAAATAAGTAAATACAAATAAAAATAAAAAATAAAGCATGAAACAAAATACGTCGTGGTTTATAGATAGATAGACAGGATGGCCCAATTTTGTTAAACTTCCTTCCCATAGTTAAACTTGAATTATTATATTGTTGACATCATGCCAACTGTTTCCCCTTCCTTTTCTTCACCTTAGTGTATTCAGACTCCGCTCTATATCTTTATACTAGCAGGGCTACCCGGCGTTGCCCGGGACCGTATAAACAATGAAGAAACAAAAGCAGATATTGAACATATGTTTTATTCTTAGGGGAGAGGAATCTTTAAGGGTGAGAGAGAGAGAAGATAAAGTGTGTGAGAGAGAGGCAGAAGAGAAAGTTGTTCCATCCTCTTTCCCAAATTTGACTACTGTGCATACAGACATACATACATACATACATTCTTATGACTTTCTAACTTTTCCCATACACTATCTTTTTAACCCAACTCCTTCTTTAACGATAATTTGTATTTTTGTAATTATTTTAACCCACTAGAAATTTAGCCTTATTTCATGGCAGTCATGGGATATCATCTCTCCTTAAAATTTGAAAAGGTCTGGAGCCGATTTAATCTTTGTATTTAATTTTCTTGCCTGACGAAATCAAATATGATTGAAACGGTCTGCACATCGTAGCAAGATATGATTGTATTTATATAAAAAAAATTATATAATTTGCTCTCTATGTTTGAGCACTATTAACGGCCCATTTGAAATTCAATTATTCTAATTATTTTCTACCTGGAATATATATATATATATATATATATATGTATATATATATAAACACTTATATATTAGATTTAATGCATATATATATATATATATATATATATATATATATATATATATATATATATATATAAAGATCGTGAGAGGGTCGGGGATAGGGTAATTTCTATACATAAGAAAAGACAAAAGAAAATCTACTTGAATTTTATTCACCATTTCTTCTTTTCTTATATTCTTTCACATAATACTATTTCCACTTATCACGAGACCATACCACTAATTACTTTTCTACTTTTTTGTTTTTTTGTCAGCCTGTTCAGCTTATTGTTGTCGTTTATTTTTCGGTTGTTTGATAAATTATGGTTGCGTTTACAATTATTTCTTTGTCTTATATTATTTGTTTGGCAATATAAAACCTAACCATCTTTATATGACGTGAAACAAATGAAAATAACATCAGGTTTCTTTGTTAATGCCAGGGGTATTTACTGAACGTCTACTGTTATAATCGGCCATCTCTCACTCCTTAGCTTTCTCTCGCCATCAATATATATATATATATATATATATATATATATATATATATATATATATATATGCATTAATTCATACATACATACAGTCCTGGTCAAAATCATAAGATCACTTAAGAAAGTAAGCGCTTACGCATATTATCGAATTTTTAATCAAACAAATGCTTGAAACCATTGCCAAAAGGGAAAATATGAAAAATGAAATCTGCTTCATCCGAAACCTTAACCCTGATCTAATAATTATTTTTTAAAAAACAAACATTTTCACCTGATCAAAATGATAAGACCACTGATAATTTATCTAACAAAAGGCAATTATAAATTACTAAAAAGGGTCTCAGTATTTAGTATAGCCTCCATTATTTCGAATTACTTCAAAAATTCTATTCGGCATGCTTGCGACTAAGTTTTTTATCAGTACTGAAAACTGAATCCGAAAGTTCCTTTATCGAATCATACTTGGTTCCATTCTTGAACACTTCTTTTACCATCCATCCCCAAAGATTTTCAATGGGATTGAGGTCCGGAGAACATACTGGATGATCTAACAATTCTATATTATTTGAAGAAAAGTATTCTCGTGCTTGTCGAGAAGTGTATATCGCAGCTTTGTCTTGCTGGAAAATCCAATTCCTTCCACACAGACGTGGACCTTCAGTCCTGATAGAAGCATTTTGAAGCATTGAAATGTACTTCAATGATGTGTGCCGGCCTTTCTCTACTTGCAACTTTAGGATCCCAGCTGACGAGAAAGCACTCCAGATCATTAAAGACCCTCTTCCACTATGCCGAGTTGAAAAAGTCTCTTTGGGCAAATTTTTATCATGCCAATAGTGTTGAAATCCATCTCGACCATCTAGAATAAACTTTTTGTCATCAGAGAAAATTACATTTTCCCCCTTCTCTTCATCCTAAGTCTGGTATTTGGCGGCATATTTAAGTCGGTTAGTTTTGTGCTTTTCAAGAAGACGTGGTTTCTGTAGTCGCTTTAAATGATTGAAACCTTTCGTTTTCAGATGCCTTCTAATGGTTTAAGGACTACATTCTGTTGCTGTTTGGCTTTTCAAACGACTTGAGCTCATAGTGGGGTTGTTTTTTAACTTCTTCTGATACGGCGATCCTGTGATGGGGTTATTTTTTTTGGGGGGGAGGGTCGACCTCGACTCTATTTGTGCCCATATTGATCTGTATTTCTTATAAAATTTGTGATGACCGTTTTGCTACGATTCACTTCGTTTGCAATGGATCTATGGGAGAGTCCACCATTATTAAGCTCAAAGATCCTTCCTCTCTCAAACTCTGATAATGGTTTCTCTTTTGCCATTTATAATTTAGTAAGATATTTTTTATACACTAACAAGTTGCTTTTAGTAGCATAGAAAGCTTTTCGTATTCATTTTTTCAAAACTAGCAAATTTTATTGAAGTGGTCTTATCATTTTGACCAGGTAAAAATGTTTGTTTTTTAAAAAATAATTATTAGATTAGGGTTAAGGTTTTCAATGAAGCAGATTTCATTTTTTACATCATATTTTCCCTTGTGGCAATGGTTTCAAACATTTGTTTGATTAAAAATTCGATATTATGCGTAAACGCTAACTTTCGTAGGTGGTCTAATGATTTTGACAAGGACTATATATATATATATATATATATATATATATATATATATTAAACAGTAATCTACATACACGCGTGTTTCGAGTTCACTAACGCTCATCAGCGTAGCTCGACTGTTTTTAGGGATCGAATTCCAGACTGTGTTTATCACTGTCCGGCGCCTTAACTGTTAGGCCACGAACTCTAGATGACTTTACTGTTCATTTTTATCGCATATAAATTTACATTTTTTTTCGTTTTTTTTTTTTTTTTTTTTTGCAAACGATGAGTACGGTTTATATAAGCTTCGCCTCGAAGCTCGTATTTATTTAGAAACTCGGCCATAATTTGTTTGGACGTATATATAACATTATTATTTTATTATTATTTTTTTTATAACAGTAATCTACGTACACGCATGTTTCCAGTTCACTTACTCTCCGCAGCGTAGCTCGACTATTTTTTAGAGGTCGAACTCCCGACTGTGTTTACCACAGTCCGGCACCTTAACCGTTAGGCCACGAACCCTAGATTACTTTACTGTTTATTTTTATCGCTTAAGGCGCCGGATATTAACCGTATTCATCGCTTGAAAAAAAAAACAATAACAAATGTGTGTGTATATATATATATATATATATATATATATATATATATATATATATATATATAAGGGGGTAGTCACCAACAATGTGTATTTTTAACATTATTTTATTATTCCGTGTCTTGGTTTTTCATTGAGAATTATGTTTAGATCATTGTAATAATGTTTTTAAATCATAGAAATCGTTTTTAACGCGTTTCAGACGTTCTATGAAGCGTCCTCTTCAGAAATTATTTTCAAAATGTGTTAGAGATGTAAAAATAGCATTTTCGTAGTTCATTTGAAGTGTTTCCAAGGGGTGGAAACGTGTAAGTGTCTACTATTCATTGGAATGTTCAATCTTTATTACTCTTTTATTGGGCTGTGGCGAGGCGCCGAGATATATTATATCTCGGCGGCTTCGGCTGTGGTCACCCCTGTGTTGTGTTTCTCTCTCTCTCTCTCTCTCTCTCTCTCTCTCTCTCTCTCTCTCTCTCTTTGCTTGTGTTTTTTTTCTTTTCCTTTAGGGTAGGATGTGTGTGTGTTTTCTTTTATTGGTTTGAAAATGTGTGTACTGTTTTATAGTATTATGAGGTTATTTGCTTCCCTAGGAAGGTGACTGTGATCCAAGGTCGTTACTAATCCGTATGTGTGAGGAGGGGGGAGAGAACCAGCTCTTCTGAAATAAGGGTAGGGGTACTTTCATTCTATTTTGATATTTATTTAGTGATACCGTTAGGATATCCACCGAGAGACGGAGTTGCTATAATCCATACTGTTGATCACAAAGATGTTTAGCGCTTCGAGATGATGAACCGATGCTAGATCGATTGAGGATTCAAAGATTTTCGGGAAGAGATAATTTTCCATCAATCAGGGAATCAAGATTCAGTAAGGAATTTGTTGTAGAATTTAGATATAATAAAACTAAGCTCAGCATAGCATTTATTCCTAAGTATGGGAGGGATAAGATCACGATCACACATATCTTAGCGGTGTCTAACTTTTTATGTTATCACGGACATTTGAAGAGGAGATGATCAGATAATCGAGTATGGCTTCTGTCCGCAAAATAAATTTGAGGTGAAATAATATCTCTAATTATTAGTGAGAATAGTTTTTCTACGTACATTTCTTTTTTCACTTGCCTTCGCTTGATACGCTCTTTTTTCTTTTTTATTGAAAACCGCTCCAGACAAGGCATTAAGCCACTTGATGTAAGACGCTAAAATGCTATTTCAAAGTCAAAAACTTGCTAACGATAAGTGTTAGATGGAATGATTCTGACCCAGAAAACAAAGATTATTCCCCCTTTGTAAGAAACACCGCTCATTGAATGTGAGGACTAAATGATAAAATAAGAGAAGCGAAAATTAGGTAGCTGCTGAAAGTAAACTGAAGATCCTCTTTCTACTCTCTTTATAGATTGGAGAAAAAAAAAATTTTTTTTTAATTTTTTATTACATTTTCACCCCAAACAAGGCACATTGCCACTTTGGTGTAGGGGGCTACTATCAGCGGCAACAACTACTGGGGTACTATGTAGGGATTTGGCCAGCAAGAAAACGGTTCACGTTACACTTGAACTTCTGTACGTCAGTACAGTTGGGGAAGCAGGGGCCTGGAATGAAATTCCAAAGCCTAGCGATTCTGGGGAAGAAACTATTGGAGTAGAAAGATCATTTACATCTAGGGACCTCTACAGTGTGGGGGTGGGATTTAGCAGACTGTCGGGGTGGTCGAGGGTGGTACACGTGCTTGCAGTTCGTCAGAGCATTCACCATTAAAATACTTGTAGAACAGACAGAGGTATTCAACGTTTCGTCGATGTGACAGAGGCTGAAGCTTAGATGGCAGTTCAGGGCCTATCAGATTGGTGACTCTTTTTTTAATCTTGTCAAGGAGTGTGAGACTAGTAGCAGATGCGTACATGGGCGAATATAGGTACAGGATACTTTTGGGTGTTAGTAGCTTTCTAGCACAGTAGAGAGAGCCTATCTTCTTTGCAGTGGCCCTGGCAATGCTTTCAATGTAATTGTTCAAACTCATGTTTCCTATGAACGTTAGGCCAAGTAGTTTGAAAGATGTATTCTCAGATAAAGAGTCGTCGGCCATTGCTATAGGTGGTAGAGAAGGTTTCTTGTAATTATTAAATGAAACTAGTTTAGTCTTGGCGGCATTGAACGTGACCATCTATTTTTGTCCCCATTTCACTACAGATTGGAGGTCATTCTCTAGTGTTTCTGCCATTTCTTTAGATATGTGTTCATTTGTTTTCCTGTCGTGCCTGTTATAGAATGTGGTGTCATCAGCATATATACCCATCTCAGAGGCAATTTTGTATGGGAGGTCATTTATGAATATCAGGAAGAGTAGAGGACCAAGGATAGACCTCTGGGGCACTCTCGCATTTATATCATATTGTTTAGATGTACGACCGTCGAGGACAACCTGGATTTTTCTCTTATCTTAGAAGGATTTAATTATGTTAAGTATTCTACCAGTGATACCGTATGATCTAATCTTCCTGAGGAGACCCTCATGCCATACCCTGCCAAAAGCCTTAGATATATCTAGAGATACCGCTCTTCCCTCCCCCGCTTTGTCCAGTGAATGGTATATACTTTCAGAGATTACAGTTAAGATGTCTTCTGTGGAACGGGCTTGTCTAAATCCATATTGTTTGTCAGTCAGAAGTTTAGCATCTGTAAGGTGATAGATTAGAGCATGGTTAATTAAGGTCTCAAATATTTTGGCAAAAAGTGTGAGGAAGCTTATTGGGCGAAAATTGATGGGTCAGTTCTTTCGCCAGAATTCTTGAATACTGGTACAACAGAAGCAGTTTTCAACAGCCTGGAAAGCAAGATTCATTAAGGCATTTGTTGTAGAGTTTGGAGAGATCTGGAGCTACTTCGGTTGAGCACTTTTTTAATAGCACAGCTGGGATGAGATCGGGTCCACATGCTTTTGAAGTGTCAAGGTTTTTTATGATAGCATGCACCTGAGCAGGCGTGATTTTCAGATCGTCTAGCGTGGCTTCTGTCCGCATAGGAAATTCAGGTAGGGGTGGTTGGAGGGTCCCGTGTAGAGTTGGAGGCAAACCGACTGGCAAATTCCATTCTTATTCATACTCTCTTCTATATGAAAACCAATATTAATTCTCTCTCTTTCTCTCTCTCTCGCGCGCACGCGCCATTTCCATTTGTATTCTTTACTTTTCCATCATTGGTGTTTACATTCTTATCTCCGTATTGTATTTCTTCGTTCTTTCCGATTTACTAAATCCGATCAGTTACAATTTGTTAGTCGTATTACAGCTGTATTTTCTATTTATTTATTGACAAGCTTTCAGTCGAGTGTTTACAAAGTAATTACATACAAATAATTATTTGTCTTTCTTGAACCTGAATATGCTAGTAGTAGCTTTTTATGTTAAGCGAGATGCGAACAAACAAATTATGTAGATTAAGTAGTTTTGCTCTTTGTTTTCTTTCTCAATAGATGTTTACTGGATCAATTTGCCGTTAGCAAACAAAATGTGTCGCAAAGGAAAGTATACTATGTATTTGGACCCCTCGCCAGTAAGTAGCGATTATGTTAACTAGCATAAATATTGGTTTCATTCAGACGCGTCAGAATTTCCAGGTGGCAAAAGAAAATAGACCCAACTGCAGGTGGCGTGATTGAGGAGTCAAAAGTCAGCTCCCTAGACAAAACGCGCTAGAAATACAAGGGAATGAGATGGCGATAAGAAGGTTGTCCCGTGTGTGATAAGAACAGAGTGTTTCCAGCCAGTTTCTACTTGGATACCTGCGACAAGGTCTGCGTCTCTCAATTTCTATGCTTAAGACTAAACTAAGAAAGCTAAGTATGTAAACAAGTAATTGGTTTCGTGATCTCTCCCCCCCCCCTCGAGCAAATTATATCTCTTAAATAAAACCTTTCAAACCTTAGCAAGTCCTCTTTTATACTTTCTTGCATGAGTAGAGTCTAAATATGTTAAACAGAATGTCAATACCAACGAGGGAATCATTGCCGACACATTGAAAAGCTACGATTGGGAATGAAATCCAACAACCGCGCATGTATGTAGAAAAGATATTTTATTTAATTTATCTGTTTACGTTATCGATCACGTGCAGAAATGCATATTTTGAAAAGAAAACGTTGAAGTAAAAAAATGACCATGAGCGAAAATTTTGTTCAGCGTTAAAAAAATTAAACAAAACTATAGGTAAAAATAACCATAAATAGTTTTACTTCTTGCAACAAATTTAATCCTAATCTTCCCGGCGTTGTCTTTTAATTAATACAAAAAGAAATATTTTTGTAGTTGACATGAAAACATTTTCTCGTGTCAAAGATACCCTCGCTCTGCGCGGGACTTTGTTGTACACTCGGGTACCCATTTCGTAGACACCCTTCCAGTAAGTGGTTGTAAGAGCAACTATTGCCTAAGGCGCTTAAAAATTTTAAATACCTCTTGAAGTGACTAAAATCCAATTGTTACAAATAAAAATAGACTCAATAACAAAGAAAAATGGTTAAAATTTGTTAAGTATCACAAACACATTTTTATCAAATATGAAGGTTACTTTATGATATCACGTAGCAAATTTTTGCTGGAAGTAAATTTGGCTCATTGCTTAAATTTTACCTAACAGATTCGATACTTAAAACTTACCACAATCAAGATCATATAATTTTTCATCATATCCTCTTGTATAACGTTTCATTGAAGACCCTCATGATAAACTACATTTCTGCTGCTTTGATTTGATGCCAGTATTTAGAGTTTTTCTGAACCTCTTGTCTGGCTGATGGAGATGTAGACCATACCGTGACTGAAGTATTCTGATGTCAGGTCTTCGCTAATGGTTTTAAATGTCTAACCTTAAATTTTGTTGATGCTCATTGCAAAGCACACCTTCACAGAAAACTGGAGCCTACGGAATTAAAATGGAAGTTCCGAGTGAGATGAAACTAAGGGGGTTCTTGGCAGCAGAACTGTTTTATTTTTGTAGGGACCACAAGAAATGGTAGCCTCAATCACATCGGTGTGCAATCTGGTGAGAACACATGATTCTGTTTGTTGGTTTTGGCGGTTCCAAGGATCGAAAAATTCATGATTAGGGATCCAATTTTGAGATTTAAAATGTGAGGAGCCTTTCCAGATAGTTCCAAATGGTAGTGAACAGCTTCACCTTCATTAATAGCCGATTAAACGGACTTGTAATCTTTTGATTTGATGGAATTCACTGCGACATAAAGGTGGAATGCCACCCATCTGATTCTTGTTTCCTGTGATGTATTTCAGTGTTCGGTCAATTGCTGAGGTGTGTCGAATAACACTGGCCAAGGCTGGGGTACCATTATTCTTGCAAACTGGCTGCTCCATTCGATGAGAATCCAAGGGCACTTTAGAAGGGTTGTGAAAAGCGACTACCTTGAAGTAAAGTGGCAACAATGCTACTGGGTGTTGTTGCAAGCATGATCTTTCTCATGGATCTAATCTTTGCAAATATCAAATTGATTACAACAGTCTTGCCCGTGCTATATGGAGCATCAATAAACATCATATTTTTGTTCATCTCACATTCCAACATTGCTATGAATTAATTGTAAACTTCTATTTGATCATATGTCACTTTTTCTTGCAAATTTTCTGCTTGTAAGGAAAGTTCTTCAACATTGTAATTTACTTCACTTTTATACTCTCTTGCAAGTCTTTCATCTCCTCGTTGGCTCGGTGTGAGTAATTCTAATGGTTGACCGTACAATAGAAGAACTTTGTCTTCAATACGGCAAAGAGTTTTGTTGCAGATGCCATCGGTAAAATCTGCTTCTGGATTGTTAACTTCTTGATTGTGTCTGTGAACAGACAACATCTTGAAAAGTGTAGTATCTGTTGTGATACTACACTTCCGCTGTTCTATTTTCTGTCATAAATGAGAAATCCTTCTAGACTGAAGCACTTTAAAATTATTGTCGCAATCCAGAGTATTCTGTTTTTTAAAGTAGGATTTGACTCACATTAAAAAGCCGACCTTGTCCTTGACTAATTCTGCTCTCCTGCGGATACAAGTAAATTAGGACATTATTTTAAATTACATTTTTCTATCCCCATACCACCCCCGGGCAGCAGCGTTAAAATATAAAATATAAAAAATGATTTATTTTGGAATAGAAGTCATAAATTTATCAATTTGTGAAATCGTTTGTATTTGTTTAGGCCATATACTAAGTTTGAAATTTGAAATCACTTTTTCGTAAATAATTTTTTTTTAACTTATGAATCATATTCTTGTAGTACATTTCTGTTTATGAAGAATTTATGAAAAAAAATTATGAGAAAATAAATTTTTGTATGCGTAATATTACAACCAAGTAGTGTTTTGTTTTGTGTTGTTGTTGTTGTTTTTTTTTTTTTTTTTTTTTTTTTTTTGCAACTAACGTATGTATACCTGTTGTTATACAGAAAAAAACTTAAATTTCTTTAATAAAAGAAAATGAATAAAGACATCGTTTCAAAATAAAACATTGTAAGTCTTGTACCTTACATTATCCTTGATACATTTTTTTATATTTCTCTTGGGATTATCCGGTCGAACACCGAACGTACCTTCTTGGCAAACATAATTTCAGCTGGGGATAATTTAGCATTTGTATTTGAATTTAGTGTTATCCTATATATCGCTAAGAATTTTTTTATGCTTTTTTCTTCCGTGTCGATGTTATTATTGTTTTTTAAATCTCGTTTAAAAGTATCGACAAATCTTTCCGCTTCTCCGTTTAATTGAGGGTTAAAAGTTGGTGTTGGAATGTGTTCAATGGCCAGTGCCTCACAGTAGTGCTTGAATTCTTGACCTGTGAACATAGTGCCATGATCACTAACAATTGTTTTTGGAACTCCAAACCGACTTAATACCTTGTCCAGCGCTTTTATTGTGTTTGCCGCTGTAGAGTGTTTGTATTTTAAAATTTCTAACCATTTTGACATACTATCTATGATTACTAGGTAATAATATCCTTTCAGCGGTCCTGCGTAATCGATATGGATGCGTGTCCAGGGTACATCTGTTTTAGGCCAAGGTTGCGTCCGTATGGAGGGGGAGATTTTGCGGCTAGTTGGCAACTTTTACCTAATTTCACCATTTTCTCAATGTCTTCTCATTATGACCTTCATTCTGTAATACTTGTTCTTTTTATCTTATTAATATATTTATCTGTTTTCACTGTTTTCTTTATTTCCTCAAGTGTAACAGGAAGTTCCCTAACAGTAGTTATTAATATATTTGTTAGTTCATTTTCTTCTTTTAGTGCTGCTATAACAGTTTCTTCAAATTCAGTTTTACTGGGAATCAATCTCGACAAACTATCTGCATATACAATTGTACTAGATGCTAGGTGTTTCATTTTGAAATCGTAATTGAGCAAAATAATAGTCCATCTCTGTAATCTATTTGCCCTATGAGTAGGAATCCCTTTTTCGAACCAAAATTCGATAGTTTATGGTCCGTTTCCAAAGCTAAAGATTTTCCATGAATGAATCTATGAAACTTTCTCACACAATCGCCAAACCCTCTTTTTCGATCTGACTGTACTTTCTTTCAGCGAGGCGTGAGAAATTGGTTTAGTAGATCCATTTTCCATTCTGTGTAGAAACACCGCTCCTAAACCGTATTCGCTCGCATCTGCCGCTACAATTAAATCCTTTTTCGGATCGTAATGTGCTAACGCTAGATCCGATAACAAACATTTTTTAATTTTGGGGAATGTTTTCTCACATTATTTTGTCCAGAGCCATTTTTTTTATTCTTCTTCAATAATTCAGTTAATGGTGCTCTTAGTTCGTGCATATTTGGGATATAAGAATTATAGTAGTTTTCTAGACCCAAGAATGACTGTAACTTCACTACATTCTCTGGTCTAGGCATGTCTCTAATTGCTTCTGGCCTATTTGGGTTAGCTCTTCTACCTTTCCCATCAATTATTTGTCCCAAATATTCAATCTTGTCCATACCAAAATTACATTTTTCAAGAGCTACTTTACTTTACCATACATTGACTCTTTTTTAGAATCAATGTTCTTTATTTCAGGTTTACAGTATTTCTCCTTTTTGCATACTGATGGCTTGTGTCCTTTCCGCCTACACTTATAGCATATTTTGCATTTGAAGTAGCACTCCTTTGTGAAGTGATTCTTTCCTCCACACGTATTACAGTATGTTTTACATAGTGGACACCTTGCTTTACCCTTTGTATTTTGTCAACATTTTTCTCTTCGATACTAGTATTATCCTGTTTTATGTTTAACAGTTTCTGGCATTTCTCAGTAACTTTCTGTAAGGTTATTTCTATGTCTTGATTCATAATAGATAATATCCTAGAACGAATCTCTTTATCTATCGAGGATGTTAACCCTTGCACAAACATCAAGCATTTAAACATGTCCTCTTGTAGGTCTTTCAACTTAAATAACTCGCATTGGGTATTTACTCTCCCAGCATAGGCGATAAAGTCTTCATCATCGTGTTTCAAAATATTAAACACCTATAAGGAGTATAAAATAAGCTACCCCGTTCCCCGAAAATGTTCGATAAAATTTCTATAGTCTCTTTAAAAGAAATATCTTCGGGTTTTCTTGGGAGTATAAAATTGGTATACTTGATATTTTCATAGGAACCCAGTTTTTGCAACAGTAAAATAATTTTTCTTCATTCGACTAGGCATGACATTGTTTTGAAAAAATATTTTTGTATCGACGATAATATGCTGGAAACGTGAAGCCATTAGTTGGTTCATATAAAAATTCTGTCAACGAATTTGCAATTCCTTCCGGAATGAACCGACAATCCTTTTTTCTTCTTGTTTCATTAATATTGTTTTTAATACTTCATTTTGTTTTAACTGTTCTTTTTGTAAAAATTCCATCTGGCTTTGTTGAGTCGCCAGTGCTAATTGTATCGTTTTTGTAAACTCGGTTAATTGTTCCATGTTGAAGAATTTTTAAACACAGTAATAAAACAAAAGATTAACAGTACCTACACAAAGCATTACATAAATTAATTGAATAGTTTGTTTTTAAACAACAAAACAAACTTTTGTAGACAAGGTTTTGGAGGGGGTTACACACACGAAATTGACACCAAACCAACAGCATACAAGCGTTCCTTCCGCCGTATTTTTTTTAAACAAAAGAAATTTGAAATGGACAACTTTCGAAAAGTGTTCTTTTCAATGCTTCGTGAAATGTCAATTTCTCTTTTTGTCAGTAGGACGTAACAGACTGAATAAAAAAAAATATATAAGTTACTTTTTGTGTGTGTCTTAGCTTTTTTTCAGTAGTTGAATTTTTCCGTGCTGTATTTTTTCTCTTCGTTTTCCAATAGGTTTTTGGCTTAAAGTTTCTTTTTGTAAAAATTCCATCTGGCTTTGTTGAGTCGCCAGTGCTAATTGTATCGTTTTTGTAAACTCGGTTAATTGTTCCATGTTGAAGAATTTTTAAACACAGTAATAAAACAAAAGATTAACAGTACCTACACAAAGCATTACATAAATTAATTGAATAGTTTGTTTTTAAACAACAAAACAAACTTTTGTAGACAAGGTTTTGGAGGGGGTTACACACACGAAATTGACACCAAACCAACAGCATACAAGCGTTCCTTCCGCCGTATTTTTTTTTAAACAAAAGAAATTTGAAATGGACAACTTTCGAAAAGTGTTCTTTTCAATGCTTCGTGAAATGTCAATTTCTCTTTTTGTCAGTAGGACGTAACAGACTGAATAAAAAAAAATATATAAGTTACTTTTTGTGTGTGTCTTAGCTTTTTTTCAGTAGTTGAATTTTTCCGTGCTGTCTTTTTTCTCTTCGTTTTCCAATAGGTTTTTGGCTTAAAGTTTCTTTTTTGTGAATTCGAATCCTGTCGCCATTTGTTATATCCTTACTTTAATAAGAATACAACCAGAAACACGGGGTTATGGGTTAAAGACAAAGGGGTTTATTTACAAGGGAATATATGTTTACCTTTTTTCTAAACAAAACCCTTAATTTCTTTAATAAAAGAAAATTACTAAATGCATCGTTTTAAAACAGAATGAAACAAATCACCAGAACAAAATAAAACGTTTCATAAAATTAAAATAACTGAAAATAACTTTTAAAAAATCACCTCTGGTTTTAAACGCAAAATAATAAAATAAAAAAAAAAAAAATAATAAATCATTATTAAAGAATTTTTCTAAATTGAAACAAATCAATTACAGCAGACATTTATTAACGTCGAGCTTATATTCTTAGAGATTAAATAAAAATTACTTCCGGATTTGAAACAATTAAACTATGAGAGTTATTCCCCTTGGAAATATTAGCTTAAAGAGAAATAACTCTCATAGTTTTATATAAGATTCCGGTTTTAAACGCAACTGTTTATTAATAATTAAAAATAAATTTAAACAAATACAAATTGAATAAAAAAATAAATAAAATGCAAATAATATTTTAAATAGTACAATTGAAACGGTTCTATTACATGAAATCATTAATAAGGTAAAGCTAATTATTAAAATAGATTTTCTTTAATGTAATATGCAATTGAAGTCGCTCATTAAGTGCAGATTTCGTTTCTAAAATACTATATATAAATATTATGCATATAATTGAATGTGTAATATCCTTTGATAGAAATAGCTTACAACGGATTTTATTCCTTGGTTAGGAGAGGTGTACACACAGATCTCCTTTGCAAGAAATAGCCTAAAACGGATTCATAAATGTCTTTGACCATTAGGAATTGTATATGCGCGAACGCTACTCATTATATATATATATATATATATATATATATATATATATATATATATATATATATATATATACTCTTCAAATAAAAATATGAGTTGTTCATCTCTTGGATGTTGATTTTTTTTTTTTGTAATTGATCCATATAATCATTTTTCTGTAATAGATCCATATAACCATTTATCCCAATGAGAGTAAGTCACTTTTAATTAAACCTGAACGCAGTATGTTATTACAGTAAAAATAACATGGGATAACAATACCTTCTGAAAATTGGCTAGTCACAATCAAAGTTTGATATGTCAAGTAAAATGATATTCAAATGGAAATTTCAAAATCTCACAAGAAACTTTTATATTTGTTAGAAAATCTTTTTTATAACTTAAACGCAATTTTCCAAACAATATCATCATATTTTGCATCATTTCAAATACATTACTTACATGAATTTCTTTTTTTTCATAAATTACTGTTAAATAGCGTAGATGGGCCCAGAGGGAAAGTGTTCTAAAGGGAAAGTTACGTGACTTTGTCTAATGAGCGCGGTCGATGCCCTAGCCCATAAACATCGATGATAACATACGCAGGGCATCCTGGTCCGTTCGTCTTGAAGATGTATAAGTATCTGAAACTTGGCTTATCTTTCTTTTTTTATTACATTTTCACCCCAAACAAGGCGTTTTGCCACTTTGGTGTAGGGAGCTACTATCAGGGGCAGCAACTACTTGGACACTATGTTGGGATTTGGGCAGCAAGATGTCGGTTCACGTTGCACTTGAACTTCTGCATGTCAGTACAATTAGGGAAGCAGGAACTTGGAATGGAACTCCAGAGTCTAGCGGTTCTGGGGAAGAAACTACTGGAGTAGAAAGATCTTTTACATCTAGGGATCTCTACTGTGTGGGGGTGGGATTTAGCTGCCTGTCGGGTTTGTCGAGGGTGTTCACGTCGTGGAGGCAAAAGTGTCTGCAGTTCGTCAGAGCATTAACCATTAAAATACTTGTAGAACAGGCAGATGGATGTAACGTTTCGTTGATGTGACAGAGGCTGAAGCTTAGATGACAGTTCAGGGCCTATCAGATTGGCGACTCTTTTTTAACCTTGTCTAGGAGCGAGATGCACGAGCCCAAATGTGACAACAATACTCCATACCTGGGCGAATCGTGGCCTTATAGAGGTACAGGATACTTTTATATGTAAAACGCTTCAGTCTCGAAGAATCCAAATAATATTTCTGAATGAATGTCTGGAAACTCTCGTGAACATCCAATACAAGAGAGTTTGAGCAAGTTTAGATTCTTGTGACTTTTGTCCTATCTATTCAGCGTGAAGCATAGCAGACAGCACTTCAAGCGAATCGATTACGATGATATATGCGAGTTGGCGCAACTTGTTAATGCCTCTTGCGTTCTGTTGAATTGCCACCTTATTCGTGAATAGATTATTATATTTCCATTCGACCATTGAACTCATGACAATTTAGTAATTATCAAAACATTTATGGATATATCCACCACAACAATGCCTTAGCAGACAAAGTGTTAGACAGTGAATTGTCACATTATGCATATAAAGGTCACATTCAGTGATATAAATAAGTCCGACAGTAGTTTTGCTGTTATTGGACTAAAATATTACTCTGTTCGATCCTAGGGTGCCCCCGACTCGTAAGCTTTGCTTTCTTTTTGAGAAACGTTTCGTTTATTTCTAATTGTCTGTATTGCCTCTACCGTTTCTAACAAAAAGGACTGCTCAGGCATTTTTATAGACTATTTTATGCTTATATCAGTACACTATTTCTTTTTATTTTATTAATCAATTTTCATCCCAAACAAGGCACTTTGCCACATTGGTGTAGGGGGCTACTATCAGGGACATAAGCTACTGAGGTACTATGTAGGGAGTTGGGAAGCAAGATGCCGGTTCACGTTACACTTGAACTTCCGCATGTCATTACAGTTGGGGAAGCAGGGACCCGAAAGGGAATTCCAAAGACTAGCAGTTCTGGGGATTATATCAAGAGATCTCAACTGTGTTGGGGTGGGATTTAGCTGCTTGTCGGGTTCGTCGAGGTATTTACGTCGTGGTGGCATAAGTGCTTGCAGTTCGTCAGAGCAATCACTATTAAAATACTTGTAAACAGGAAAAAGAAATGCAACATTCCGTCGATGGGACAGGGGCTAATGTTTAGATGACAGTTCAGGACCTATAAAGTTAGCGACTCTCTTTTGAACCTTGTCTAGGTATGAGAGACTAGTAACATGCACCAGGCCAAATATGACAACGACACTCTATACATGGACGAATGGTGGTCTTATAGGGGTAGAGGATACTTTCGGGTGTTAGTAGCTTTCTCGCACAGTAGAGAGAGCCTACCTTCTTCGCAGCAGTCCTGGCAATGCTCTCAATGTAATTGTTCTAACTCATGTTTCCTGTGAACGTTAGGCTGAGGAGTTTAAAAGAAGTACTTTCAGATAATTAATCTTTGGCCATTGCTATTGGTGGTAGAGAAGGTTTCTTGTAATTATTGAAGGAAACCAGTTTAGTCTTGGCAACATTGAATGTGACCATGCATTTTTGTCCCCATTCTACTATAGATATACATCTAGTGTTTCTGCCATTAATTTAGATATGTGTTCACTTGTTTTCCTGTCGTGCCTGTTATAGAGCGTAGTGTCATCAGCATATATACCCATCTCAGAGACACTTTTGTCAGGGAGGTCATTAATGAATATTAGGAATGATAGAGGTCCAAGGGAAGACCCCTTAGGTACTCCCGCATTTATATCATATTGCTTAGATGTACGACCGTCGAGGACAACCTGGATTTTTCTCTTATCTAAGAAGGATTTAATTATGTTAAGAATTCGTCCAGTGATACCGTATGATCTGATTTTCTTGAGAAGACTTTCATGCCATACCCTGTCAAAAGCCTTAGATATATCTAGACCTACCGCTCTTCCCTCCCCTTCCTTTTCCAGTAAATTGTATATACGTTCAGAGATTACAGTTAGGATATCTAGTGTGGAACGGGCCTAAATCCATATTGTTGGTCGGTCAGAACCTTAGCACCTGTAAGGTGATGGACTAGAGCTTGGTTAATTAAGGACTTAATATTTTAGCAAAAAGTGGGTGGATGTTAATGGGGTGATAATTTAATGGGTCAGTTCTTCTGCCAGAATTCTTGAAAACCGGCACCACAGTTTTCCAGCAGGCAGAAAAGCAAGCTTCATTAAGACATTTGTTGTAAAATTTGGAGAGAACTGGAGCTACTTCGGCGGAACATTTTTTAATAGTATAGCCGAGATGAGAGCAGGTCCACATGCTTTTGAAGTGTCAAGGTTTTTTATGATAGCTTGCACCTGAGAAGGAGTGATTTTCAGATCGTCTAGCGTGGCGTCTGTTCGCAAAGGAAAGTCAGGGGGAGCTGGTTAGCAGGGTCCAGTGTGAATTTGGAGGCAAACCGACTGGCAAGCGTGTTAGCCTTCTCGGTTGCTGAGCAAACAACCTCATGAGTATTGAATAGTTGGAGAATTGTTGATTGCCCCTTATTTATTACACTGTTGTAGATTTTCCAGAAATCACGGGTTCCTAATTTTTGTGCTTCGATGCGTTGTTTTGGTGGTGTCAGTAAATTCTCTCTTAGCTGTCGCTATTTCTTTCTTACCGCTTCTATATACTTCTGTCTGTTTGAACTGGACTTATGTCGGTTAAATCTGCGGTAGGCATGCTACCTTTGCTGGCAGAGACTATTTTTATTAGGATGCAGTCCTGGGTCGAGGAAGAGAGGTAGAGAAAATAAAGATAGCTAATGTTATGTTACATGTTAAGTCTAAAGCACATAAAGGCTTGATTAGAATATAGATTCCAAGTCCGTGCATATGTCTGTCAGAGTCCTTACTGTAGTGGGCGATATCCAGGAATGTTAAAGTAGTTAGAGGGCATGGAGGCGTGTACGTTTGTCTCACTGAGTGATAATATATCCGGGGTATTTGTTAGCAGAAATGCTTCACCATCATCTAATGTTCATAAATGCAAGACTCAAGGCAGGAGGCAAGTCAATTTTGTTTGAATCTTAGCCTGGTTTAAGCGTATTTTTTTTTATTGTACTGTCATTATTAAAGAGTTTCAGGTTAGGTAAGGAGGTGCTGAACAAGTGGTTACGCAAAATACCAGACATGCAACGGAAGAAGATCATCAACTGACCTTTCATCTACATGGATTGTGGCCTCAGGAAAATCCACCGGGGATGAGTGCAGGGTCCCTTTCTATGCGCGACATGGCACTACAAATATCCCGATATTATACAACTATTGATGGAGCAGCCGCTCTAAGTGCTACCAAAGAGTTGTGGCTCCTACACTACCAGTCGGAAACAGCAGCTAGGGACTGTCAATCCGGTACCCTCAAGATTGCGCAGGTTTAAAAAGTATATTTAAATAAAGTACTATGTCTGAAAAAATAATTGATTACTGGAACAAATGTACAAAGCGAGCGAAAGGGAGAGGACAATTTTTTGTCGTTTTTTCTTCCGTATCGCCGAGAAGAAATGTAAAAAGCGAAAGATAAAGATAGAAAGAGAGTGATAGAAAGAAAAAAGAGTGTTAGAGAGAGAGAGTTGGGAAGATTATATACACAGAGAGATAGGGATGGAGTGAGAGAAAATTCAAACTTACACTGTTATATGTAAGAAAATGAATGCGGCAATTTATTCAGAGAACAAAAGTACGCATCGTTGGAACGCCATATTTGAATGATACATTAGCATTAGTTTAGCATGCGAATACCATTAATCCGGAATATAGGAATGGTTAGAGGTCAGCCAATCTGATTGAGCGGAATTAGTTTGGTGAGATTTTATTATATTTGAATCGAGAAAGGGAATGTTATGTTATGTCTAGGAGTTTATGATCCAGTTATGAAGGGCCATATCTGTCGAAAGTGCAAAATTCCCCCGGTGATGACTGGGGGCGGGAGGAGGACTTGATATTCTGAGAGAAAAATAGGAAGCAGTTTCTTCTAAAGATGGTTGCGATTGTGATGATGTTGCTCCTAGAATGAAATATGTTTTTTTATTCTAACGACTAAATGTGTCTCAAATGGCGTTCTTAATTTACATAAAATAGTAACTAATAGTTAAGACATAATAATTTATTTTTGATTCAATTTTCACCCCCAAATAAGGCACAGTGCAACTTTGAAGTAGGGGGCTACCATCGGGGACATTAGTTAAAGGACTATTATGAAGGTAATAAGCAGCAATATGTCTATTTACATTACAATTGAATTTCTGCATATCAGTACGGTTGGAAAAGCAGGATCCCGGAAGCAATTTCTAAAGTCTAGCAGTCCTGGGGAAGAAACTATTGGGGTAAAAGGCTTTCTTACACATAGGGGTCTCTACTGTGTAGGAGTGGGATTTAGCTGCTTGTCGGGTTTGTCGAGGGTATTTACGTTCAAATGGCACAAGTACTTGTAGTTCGTTAGAGCATTCCCCTTTAATTTGTATGTGGCATTTGTTGTTGCAAACCTACGGTGCTTTGGTTCAAAGGGGTATTTCTGCAATCAAAATATTATATATGGAGATTAAAGAATCTTCTATTTTTCACGTATTTCATATCTTTCCATTTGTGGTAAAAATAAAATTTAAGAGTTTTATTAAAAAGAAAACTTTCATCTGTAAAATAGTGGTCAATTTAATTTTTTTAATTTAAAATCCAATAAATACAATATGTTTTCAAATAATTAACTGTAGATCATGGGAAACATTATTTTGATCAAGTTAAATGTGAAATTATAGGAACAAACAAGGCCAGGACTTCCATTTTCTATTTTTAAAAAAGACTAAGAAAAACTGAAAATATGGCAACACCAGTCAGTTGGGAAGACCTGAAAAGCTGACAAATAATGATGTAAAATTTCAAAATAAGGAAATCTATTAGTGTTTTATCGTGTAGAAAATTTGAAACAAAAAAAAAAATAGAACAGCGAGTTAAGTGTTCCAATTAAATCATTAGTAACTATTAAAATAATATCGGTTTATAAGTTCTACAAACCGTTATTAAAACCACAGCATAGTAATAACCGACTGGATGCAAGCAAGAGATAGATAAAAATCTCAGAGGATAAAATTAAAACTATGATATTTAGTGATCAATATAAAGTTGATCTCTATAATTCTGAAAAATATAACTTAGAAGCTAAATTAAAAAATTATTTATGATTCGAGGTATTTTTAATATAATGGTGTTTGAGCATCAAATTTTATAGATGTTTAAATGGAAGCAGTCTATTACTGCAACATGTTAAGTTATTTCTTGCTTAACTCTGTAATAAATTTTTGTACATTGAGCCTATGCGTGTTTTGCATATTTCAGGACAACGACCCGAAAGTCACTAGCAATTTATGACCATCGAAAGCTGTCCGGAGCAATTACCATATTGCAATCCAATAGAGATCCAATAGAGATCAAATAATAACAAAAAATGTCAATGAAATGTTAAAAAATAAAGCCGATCTAAAATCAGGCATAAATGAAGAATGTTCTACACGATGAAGATTTATCAGTAGAAATTTATCTAAAAACAAAATTATATTATTATTTGTGAGATTTTTTAGCCATTCATTTAAAGCTTAGTGACTTATGACGCCATATTTTCCAAGTTTACTATTTTTTTAACAGTTATTAGTGAAAATTCTAGAAACCTTGAAATACTTTTTAGTGATTTAAGCCTTTTTTCATGCCTATAATTTCATCTTTATTTCAATCAGAATGATGCTGTCCCAGAATGCATAGTTAATTATTTTAAAACATCTTTATTTCATTGGATTTCTAATTTTGATTTTGAATTTACCACGTTTTAAAGATGAAAATTTAATTTTTAATTAATATTTTTTATCACAATAAAAAATATGTGGAAAACAGAATTTTCCTTAATATAATATATTGCTATTATAAAAAATGTACACATATTCCCATAAACACACACACACACACACGCACACACACACACACACACACACACACACATATATATATATATATATATATATATATATATATATATATATAAAGTCATCTGCATACAGTACTGATTCGCTGTTTCACAACTCATCTGTGCGGCCAGACAGGAAACTGCCTCAAGCCAGAATAGAAACCCGACAGTCCAAATGACAGTATATATATATAAGAACCAGTACTGTATGCAGATGACTTTATATATATATATATATATATATATATATATATATATACGCAGAGAAGTTTATGAAGAGGAATTTACTAATCAAGAAAAAGCAAATTCCAAAACCAAATATAAATATAGTTATTTATATTTTAATCCCAACCACATGAAAAAGCTCAATACATTCACTAAGGGTAATAGAGCTTAGGATAAATAATTAGAAAAACAGAGTTGTAGAGTAGAATTTATAAAACTTGTGACTACAAATCATAAAACTTTAAGTCTCAACCTATGCAGCAACCAGGAAATGCAGAGAAATGTTAATACTTTTAACGTTACTTTCTGATTATTTCGCTAACAATTTATTCCTCTGATGTGAAGAAATAGCATTCTATGAAACTCCGCGGAATTTAGGAGCACCCGGCTTTGGAGTATTCTACTGAATAATAAAAAGCTTTTGTAAAATTCTAGTTTGCATCTCTGTTCTCATATATATATATATATATATATAGAAAGCTGTGTGTGTGTGCGTGTGTGTGTGTGTGTGTGTGTGTGTGTGTGTGTGTGTGTGTGTGTGTGTGTGTGTGTGTGTGTGGTCACAAATAGGCTCCTATATGGTTGACTGTTTTAAAAAACTGATTACATATAATGATAGAAGATATATCGAGACATCGAGACATGATATATATATATACGTATATATATATATATATATATATATATATATATATATATATATATATATACACATATATATACATATATATACTAGGAAAAGTAGCCGTCGTTGACTGGGTTCAAAAACAGCTTACAGAAAATGGACTCTGATTTATGAAAGTATGATAGGGTATGAAAAGGAAGGGTTGTAAAGAGATAGCTTCGAATTTGGGGGTATCAAAACCAAAGCAAAATATGATGAAAGTAAAAATAAAATAGATAAACCCCATAATTTATAATACCATGCCTGTTCACACTGAAACACTTATCACAATATTCTGTTGATCTATATTAAAAAAACCTTGTTAAACTTTGTGACATATTTCCATTCTATGGAGGTCGGGTGCGAACGAACACCCCATAATTTTATTATACCATATTTCTTCAAACTGAAACATAATTATCAAAGTATACTTACGCAGATAGATATGAAAAGTCTTTATTAAAGTTTGTGCTTATTTCCATTCTATGGAGGCCAGGCGCGAACTCAGACCCCACAATTTCATTATACCATCCCTATGTAAGTTAAAACAAAATATAATTATGTACATCTATATCAAAAACACTTGTAAACGTCTTTTTCTTTTAATTTTTAATTTTTTTTATTTCCATACTTTGTGGACCAGGCGCGTATGCAGAGCCCACAATTTTAATGAATCACCATTATGGCAGATCAAACATACCCATTTCTGTGTCTCGACACATCTTCTATCATGATATGTGATCAGTTTTCTATAATACTCAACCATATAGGAGCCTATCCGTGACCAGACACACACACACACACACATACGTTCAGCTTTATATTACAGATATATATATTATGTATATATATATATATATATATATATATATATATATATATATATAAAATAAAAATTACAATTAAATTTACTAAAATGAGTATATTATAAATATTAAAGAATTAATATTTATAAACTAATCTCAACCAGATGTAAAAGCTCGATAAAACCAAGTAGGAGATATTCCCTCTGCTTCACTTTTTGTTATGGAGTAAGATCTTTGACTTACTTACAGTTTCATAAAATACTTTTGTATGCAAAATCCGATCCAGCATTTTGCTAATTCCTACCCTCTGATTAGAAGGAAAGTATTTCTTCGAAACTCCGCAGATTAAGGACTATCCACTTATTAAGTGTTCCCTTTTTAGATTAAATATGTTTTTAACTCTTTTTCAAAGTGTTTTTTAACATGTTTTATTAACTGTTTGCTGTTATATATATATATATATATATATATATATATATATATATATATATATATATAAGAGTGTAGCTATCAACAATTGTGGGTTTCAGCCTTTTATCATATTTTAATTTTAAAATATTTTTATAACGCGTTTAAAGCTTTGATTCGCTCTCTTCAGATATTTTCGTAAAAAGTTTTTTTTTTTAAATGAGAGTTTGAAATGTTATTTTACATCTACTGATATTAAATGTTTTTACATCTACTGATATGAAATGTGTTTTTCAGAGTGATGTGGTCTCAGACATGCTGTCCCCAACAGTAAGTGTTGGTAGTGTCCAGTCAGAGATAAGTTCAAAGAGGGGACTTTTGGTTCATTTGGTGAAGGTTTTTATGATTTTATTACTTTCTTTCCCCATGTATAGCACACACTCACACGCAATCACACACACATACATATACATATACACACGCATACGCACGCAGGTATATACAAATATACACACGCACATACACAGAAATATATGTAGGAGCATACATATATACATACCCACTACACACTCACACATGTACTCACACACATCCACCCACTAACATATCACACACATATTGGTTATTTTTTTTTGTCTTTCCCAATTAAAACACGCATGCATACATGTACTTATAATTCAAACATAAGTACACGCACACACACAAGATTGAGAATAGGTAGGAGATTATATATACGCACACACACGCACACACACAATAACACACATACATATACATACACACACACATATATATACATACGTGTATGCACATGCACACTCACATACATCCGCATATGTATTCAGGCACACACACATACATACACAGATGCATATATAGAGAGACATATGCAGGGGCTCACACATACGCATACATCCATATACAAACATACACACACGAATGCATTTCCCCACCCATATATATGCATACGCATATATGTATATATATATATATATATATATATATATATATATATATATACACACATATATACAGATGCGTGTACATCCGCCCACCCATATATATATGGACACACGCACCCACAATCACACACACACATATTCATACACCCTTGCCTTACATATATATTGGTTGAAGTTTTCTTTCTTTCCTTATCCAAGCACATTGTATACATGTAATCAGTCACCCAAACATATGTGCACGTACACACTCAAACAAGATGGAGGATTGATAACAGATGATATATATACACACACACATACACGCATACATACACATTCACACATATATATACATACACACATATGTGTGTACATACACATAAACATACACAGTTATAATTTCTAATTGTTTGTTTAGTTTAGGGAAATGATATTATACTGGATATGGATGTGCGCGCCCTTGAAAGTGTGCGCGTGCTTTATTGTGCTTGTTTTGTTTCGTGTGTGAGGGTGCATATTTACCAGTATGCATGCGTGTAAGTTTATTTTGTGTTTTGCCTATTTATGTGTGTAATTATTGAGAGATGTTTAAGGCGGGGTTGAACTTTGCTATGAAGTTTTTTCTTGTGTTAGTAAGTAGTAGTTATCAGTTTCGAAGATAGGCATTATCTCGAATCTGCCTCCACTGCACTCAATTACTAAGGTGTTTTTGTGGCGCCTATGTAGGATTTATCGCATGCTGCACATTTTATTACATAGACCAAGTTTTTTGAGGTGCAATCTAGTTTTTGTTTTAATTTTTGAATGTTTGTATGAGGTTCGTGAATGTGTATATGTTTCCCTCTAATATTATGTTGCAGACTCTACATCGTTGTTTGTTGCATTTTGTGACTCCTTTTGTTGTGTCTTGATTGACTTTGGATGACGTAAGAATGCGTCTTAGGTTTTTGGGTTGGCGTTTGCTTTTTATTATTTTTGTTGTTTAAAGGAAGTTGTTTAGTTTGCTGTTTTGGTTAAGTAGGGCGAGGTGTTTCGTTATCTCTGTGAAAGCTCTGGGTTTTTTGTGTTGTGTGTGGAGACGTATGTTAGGATTTGTTCTTTCTTTTGTTCTTTAGGGGTTCTCAAATCTTCTACTGGTATATTTGTCGCAAGTTGGATCCCTTTGTCTATAAGTTGTGGTGGATATTTTCTTTTTCATCAAGGTATCTTTTCCAGGATTCTATAAACAGTTTTCTAGTGCTGCGGCCAAATTTTTGTTCTATCTTTTCATATAAGGTTTCTTCTAGGTAGGCTAATATAAGGGTTGCGTAAGTCGGTGCCATTTTCGTTCCCATTGCTGTACCTAGTGTTTGAATGTAGTTGTCATTGTTGAATTCGAAGGAATTATTATTTAGGATTATGTCTATACTATCGATAATGAATTGCTTTGTAAATTTAGGATGTAGTGTTTGTGCGTGTCTGTTGATCCAAAATTTTATTGCTTCTTTTCCTAATACATGGGGTATATTACTATATAAACTGCTAACGTCAAATGTAACTAATAGTGTCCCGTTTTCTACTGTATGTGGTAAGGTATTAAGAAAATGAATGTCGTCCCTTATGTAGCTCTTAACTTGATTTGTGAAAGGTTGTAATAAGATGTCTATTAAGTTGCTAAGTCTGCTTGTCGGACAGGCTGGTCCTGCTACAATGGGTCTAAATGTAAGGTGACTAGGGTTTGGAGCGCTAATATATTCTTAGTTTTGTGTATCGATGGCAAGTTTTACCTCAGATTTGTGTATTTTTGGCAGTCCGTAGAAGTTGTTAGCCTTTGTAATGAAATTCGTGAGGAAGTCCTTTTCTTTCTTTTTTTTATATTTTGTTGTGTGTTGTACAAAGTTTTGGGATTTTTGTGATAGCGTTGTTATCTATGTTGGTACTAATGGGTTTATAGTAGTGTTTGTCATCTAGTAATTTTGTAATTTTTGTTTCATAATAAGTTTTGTCCATGATTACTACGGCACTGCCTTTGTCTGCTTCTTTTATTATTATGCCATAATTATTATGGATCTTTTCGAGTGTTTGGTCTTGCTTGTATGTGAGGTTGCACTCGAAAAGATCTGTAATGAAAAAATAATAATAATAAAACATAAAAACCTTCACCAAATAGACCAAAAGCCCCCCCCCTTTGAACTTATCTCTGACTGGACACTATCAAAACTTACTGTTGGGGACAGCATGTCTGAAACCACATCCCTCTGAAAAACACATTTAGTATCAGCAGATGTAAAAATAACATTTCAAACTCTCATTTAAAAAAAAAACCTTTTTACAAAAATATCTGAAGAGAGCGAATCAAAGCTTGAAACGCGTTATAAAATATTTTAAAATAAAAATATGATAAAAGGCTGAAACCCACAATTGTTGATGGCTACACTCTTTTAAATATACATTTTTTCTCTCGTTGGAACTACACAACCATCACTTTAAATATATATATATATATATATATATATATATATATATATATATATATATATATATATATATATATATATCATAAAACAACAGGGATAATTCCTGGTTGTTTCTTTTGCGGTGCCTTTTTTCCATTTGGAGGGAATATGTTCGAACGTTCTGTTCGATTGTAAACAGAAATTTTCCATAGTCGTGAATGTTTTCGACTTCTATTAACCGTCTTCAGGCGAGTGAGGAATTAAAGAATAGCATGTTGTTAATTTGTTGAAAAGGTTGATTAAAGTTGTTTAAAAGCGCTTTAACGTATGCTCTTACTCATGTTGAGGCTAATTGATGGCCGGTTTGTTTATCTGAATAAGTTGGCTTCTATGATTGGAAGGCGCAGGTTTCAGTATGGGACGACTATAGTGGCAGTATTTTTTTCATAATTACGCTTCTAAATTCATTTTAGGGGTGCCATATGCTACCAGATGTTGCTAGACGGAGCTTTTAAGTTGACATGTAAACCGATAATATGGTCCTCTCTATGCCGATGTGTTAATTGTTTTCATAAACACTGCCCCCTATAGGACATTTTTACTAGGTTTTAGCATTTTGCTGTTGGATACCGGGTTATTGCGTAACAGTAAGTGATTTATTTTAGATTTTTTTTATAATAAATAATAAATCTAATGTATTTATGTACATTATTTTTATTATTTTTTCGTCGATTTCATAATAAGCGTGCATTTGGTTATAGTAAATACAGTACTGTTTTTATCGCTATATTTACTTTTTACAGATATTACATGCTTTCACTATTGTATGCTTTATTTTACGATCAGCTATATAAACTCGTTCAGAGCTCAAAATTTTATTAAGAAATACTGAATCAAAATTTAGTAATATATAAATTTTGCGATTGTAATTATATATTATAATAAGGCAACATGGAATATTTTTGAAATTAATCAAAAAAAAAAGATCGTTTCATATTTATCAAGTTTTCACTCTAAATTCTAATTGCACAAAGTACATACAAATGTATTCCGTATGATGGAGTTATATTTGAGAAACAACTTTTATTTTACTACTTGTATTTAGCTATAATAAGCAAACAACATATCTTTTAATGTGTTATCCTGTACGTTGGCTATTAATACCGCTTCTATCACTTTTTCTGTTTCGGAAAGACATAAAAATGAATAGTTTCCATTGTAAATAATGTTCTCTCGTTCTTCTTCTTATTTTATTAACTCTGTCTCAGTGAATTTTAATTGCTTAAATTGTTTTCTTAGAGTATTGTAGAAAGGTCACCCGTTCCTGATCGAGAGAAATGCAACAATTTGCGGTAAAAATAAAATAATAAGTATTTTCGTCGCTTATTAGGAAACCACATATGTTTATAATATATATATAAGGAACGAATTCTAGATCCAGAAATAATATGTAAATGTTCCCGAGACTCAGACTTGAAGACCATATAGCAAAGAAGGTAAGTAAAGTCTAAATAAATCTAATTCTTTAACTATGAAATGAATGATTTATGAATGAAAATACCTATTCTTTGATAAAACGACGATCCAACAAAATATTTTTCAAAACTTTTACAATTCGAATTCAATTTTAAGAATTTCAAGTCTGACTTTTTATTGGTCGCAATTAGAATTGTCTTATCAGTATTAATATTCGGAAAAGATCCCACCACCTTAAGGGTACAGCAAAGTCCTTCGCGAAGCGCGAGTATATTTGCTAGTTGTTTTATATTTTAGTTTTGTTATTCATATATTATTATTTTTAGTAGTAGTAGTAGTAGTAGTAGTAGTAGTAGTAGTAGTAGTAGTAGTAGTAGTAATGAATCTTTCTAGAATGTTTAATGTTTTTTTGTCCTATTACAAAGTGCTTTGTCTTGGGGAAGTTGATTTCCCACATTATAACCACCGCGTAGCTAATTCTGCCCTTGATTTTAATATTTTTCAATTTCAAATTATTTTTTCCTGCTGGTATATTTATTATTTTACTTTACGCAATAGATTTAACATTAAAGTGTCGTATCTCTTCTATAGCTTATCTTTGCTGTCTTCGGTTAGTGAAGGTGAAACCGTCTCAGACACCTACAATTTTTATTTCCTTCATAATCCATAAGACCCTTTTCCAGTAGACTAAAAGTTATATCTTGTTTTTTTTTAAATAAACTTATAGTTCATTCACATGCAAGTTAACTTATTCATATGTTGCTTTCTTAAACAATTTGAATATATATATATATATATATATATATATATATATATATATATATACACATTGTGTTAGACATGCTTTATCCCATTTACCTATCAAATGACTTTGTTATTTATTGTCTGCCTACGGAGGCAAAATAAAATACAAGGTAGGTTTTCAATGAAATGTCCAGAATTTTCCATCACTGGCGACCAAGGGCAGAAAAGGTAGAGTATTATAACAGAACATATACTACACTTTAACGTTAATTCTATTTGTAAGTGTGCAAACTTATAGATATTGTAAAATAGGCAAATATTTAAATCGGGGGCTAAATTAATCTCAAAGTCTGCTTTTATAATAAGCAACATTAATCCATTAATTCCCCCCCCCCCGAAAAAAGGTACTTGAGACAAGAATCAAAACTGTCACAGTCAAGAAATAATTATCTGCTCAGGACAAAAAAGATAAAGTTTCTAAACAGATATTACATCTTAACGTTAATTCTATTCTGAAAGTAGAATATATTAAAGTAAATAAGAACAATTGTAAAACCTGCAAATATTCAGCGTAGACGTAAACATAAACACGGTTTTCAATTGTTTAATTGTTTAAATCAGGCGAGTTTTCTTCAGGCGAGTTTTCTTCAGTTTTAAATGGCTGCAATGATTGGTTAATTGAGTCACGTGATAGTGATTAATATATAGGGATTGAAAATTCCCACGTATCTCACATTCAAAATAACAAAAGATATGAAATTCTCTTTCTCTTTCATGTATTCTAACCGAAAGATCGTTGTAAGATTCTAACCGCCCCTTTAAGTGCAATTATTTGAATCTCTCTTGCACTTGGTTTATCGTGTATATTTGCTAAGTAGTTATTGAGCTTTTTCTTTTTAGTCCAATTACTCCTATAATTACTGAAATGATGGAGATCTTCCTAAGATTCCAGTTTCTTTTTTTTTTTTTTTTCGTATCGTACGTGACCTTATTATTTCGTTATATTTTCGCTCGCAACTCTTTTTTAACCAAGCATCACTCGGAGCACAAGCTTCTAATAACTTTCTCTTTCTTTACGCATTTCACTATCAGATTTAATAGCTCCGTTTTTAGCTGTCGGAATTGCATAGTCATAATAGTTGGTGTATGACTCATTTCCAACTGTTATTTCTGGTATATGTTCCCAAGACTTATATTCCGTATTCAACCTTTTACAGATCGTCCAGTGGAGATATTTACACACTCCGTTGTGTCGCATCGTATAGAAGTCGTCTCCCAAGAGATACTTGGACCTGGATGCCAGGTGGATCACATCTCTGCTTCTTTGTGGGAGAACCTGTTGTTTTAATTTTCTTATAACTTTATTTTTGCTGGGGATAGGGTATTCTACCGGCTGCCAAATATCCTCCCATTATTTTAGATACTCAAACCAAGAGATCTTTTTAAGATTCTAACCGTCCCTTTTTGTGGAATTATTTGTATTTCTCTTGCACTTGGTTCACCGGATATATTCGCCAGATAGTTTTCTGTGTGTATGATTGTATGTTTGTACGTTTTTATAAAACTCAAAACGAACAAAAAGAACAACCACAAAGTTGGTATTTACTTGATCGTTCTTCTCTAGATGTACAATATCTAAAATTTAGAAATAATTTGTTATTCTTTTTTACTCTGGCGCAGATATTTTCAAGGGAAGCCTATTTTTCAGACAAGTTATTACTAACTGATTTGTTTGCGTATCCAGAGTAAATGGTGTACTGGGCAGAGAGGTAAGATTGGAAAAAAATGTGTTTATACCGGGTGATGAGAACGGCCGGATAAGGAGACGAACGGAAAGAAAGAAATTTCTATAGAAATTATGGTAAAATTTATACCAGGGCAACACCATGTATTCCTGTTAGTAATAGATATAAAGGACACAATATATGGAAGCAAAAATCAGAGGATGTTGAAAGTAAACACATCAGATTTTTGTTTTTACTTTTCGTGCGCACATGTAAAATCAAATAAGTAATGAACTTTAGTTGTGAAGAGTTAACAAAAGTTTCTCTGTCTAAAAATAAAAATGGCGATAATGCTCGATTTGTCTTTGTCAATAGTTTTGACTGCTTATTTCCATTTGTGGTTGCATGCGAAGATGTGTGAATCAGTAAATATTAATATTGCATAGTCCATATACGTTTTAATATTAAAAACAGTGACTCTCTCTTAATGCAGACGTATAATTTATATATTATTCACCCGGCGTAGAAACGAAGTTATCTCTCTTGAGGCCAAATGAAAGACGCACAACGCTAAAAGACACCATATTTTATTCAGTCCGCGTTTTCATTGTCGTCTTCTTATAATGCGTTTCCATTGTTATTTTAAGATCACTGCGGCTTTAATGACTTTCAGTGTGGTCGTTGCAGAAATAATAAAAGCCAGCATAACCATATGAGAGACGATAGGGAATATATATATATATATATATATACATATATATATAGGAATATATATATATATATATATATATATATATATATATATATATACTAGCATGACCAGTCAACCGCAAGCTCCTCCCTCGTAGAAATTTAAAGTATGGTTGGTGGCGGTGGTGGTTAACCCCCAATCTCCTTATGTTAAAAACTGCTTTCGGAATATACTCCCCTAACATCCCCGTTAAGAATGGCTTTCGGAATAGACAAACCTTTCATGTTAGGAACAGCTTTCAAAATAGACACACCAAACATTCAAAAGTACTTGTCTCGGCCAAATTTAAATAAGATTTTCGTAATCAGCATAGTCGAAAACTTATAAAAGTAGCCATGTTAAAGAAAATTTTGTTTGGAGATGGGGCTAATGTAAAAATTTTCCCATAAAAAAAACAAAATTATTGTTTTCTGTATAGAGCGACACTAATCGGTTAATATGTTTAATTTTATTTGTTTTTCTTTAAACAAAGTTATAATCTGTAAAGAGTGACGACAATTGGTTAATATGTTTATTTTAGTTTTTTGAAGCAGAATCTGTAGAATGCGACGACAGTCGGTTAATATGCTTAATTTTTTTGTTTGTTTTTAGTACGATTGTAATGTAAAGTGCGGCAACAATTGGTTAATATGTTTAATTTTGTTGTTTTTGCAGCGACGCCAATCGGTTAATATGTTCAATTTTTTCTTTAAATACGATTGTAATATATAGAGAGTGACGACAATCGGTTAATTTGTTTCATTTAGTTAATTTTTACGCGCGATTTTCTTCTGTAGAGGGCGACGTCAGATTGTATAATTTCTGGAGCGTTCGTTTATTTATTGTAGGAGTGGATTCCAGAATATCCGAATAATCAGGTATCAGCCAATCAAAAATGGGCGGAATTTGAGAATGGGGAATTTATTATTTTCGAATCGGGAAATTGAAAGATTATGTTATGTGCATGTATGTGGGAAAATATAGAATTTGACCCGGTCTTAACTGGTAGCGGTGGAAGCATTACATATTCTGTGGAAATATTATTTTTTCAATTATATTCCACTTTTTTATGTGCTAACCATTCATTTATGAAGCTCAATGTGATAACAGAGCATATACAGTTACTGTCAAAAAATGTAAATGTCAACATAATTAAAGGAATAAATTGTAATATCGATAACATCATGAAATTTAGAATATAGTAGAACCCTGGGATACTGTTGCCTTAGGATACGGTTTTTTTCCGGTTACGATGTGGTATCCGATGTTTTCGGCCCCTAGTTACGGTATTTTTCCCGCCTTACGGTGTTGTCCACTGTGTTATTTACATGTGTATTATACACTGTACCGAGTTTTGTTACTTTTAATGCTTTATTCCGGGGTTCTAGTGCATGGACTCATGTCATATATGTGTAATGTTATATCCATAAAGGTTAGAGATATTTCTGTAGTAAATTCCCAGTAGGAGAGCTCAAAGCGCAGCTGGGTATGAATAAAATTGAAAAGAAAAAATCAATATACCCAGCTAGATCCTTATAAATATATTTCAACCCTAAAAAGCTTTATGAAACGAAAACATCTGGTCTGTATTTAATGTCATACTGGAATAATTGAACAACTTCTTAATTATTCCAGTCAAAAGTTAAACCCAGACTAGATATTCTCATTTGAGAATGCAAATTACTTGATGCAAAGAAAATGTGGGAGTTTTTGATTGCTTCACTAATTATTATTTGAATTTTAATAACAAATAAACAGTAAAGTAAATCTGAAATATAAATGGAAAAGTCTGAATATATTTAGGAATTTCATTAAAGACTGAAACAACCGTAATTGATGCAATGCGATTGGTGTCTCATGTTCTTCTTTATTTATCTTTAGATCTAATAATATATAGTTTTTCATTTATGCATGAATAACACGACGAATTTAAAGATACATGACTGTTGCTTTTCTATAAACTACGCTATTTCACAATTGGTGTTAACTTTTTAGTAATTGTTTTCAGTATAAAGTAAGGTTTTATTTCTGTAATTTGGATGATTTAATATATCTGATTTTTATATCTGATTTTTATATCTGATATATCTTTCTTTGAAAACATATTCCGCAATACAAATGTATAGTACGATCTTCCTTAGATGTTATATTAACTTCGTAAATGATAGCTGTTCAATTCAAGGAAATATTCTGACTTATTTATACAACTTCATACTTCATAGTGGTTGTTGATTTACTTTAGATAGTGTTAATATTATCACTGAGCATTTTATTATGTTTCTTACTTTTTCTAGTTATTACTGCAACTATACCTTAATCTAATTATGTGTTTATTAAAATCTTATAAAATATGTTATTAGGTGGGAAGTGTAACGTAATGAATATAGAAATCTTTTTCCAAGTTTAGTTTTACCTTAAGTTTTAATAGAGGTGTAAACCAAATAATCGTTAGTCGTCTTTATTTTTTTAGATATATTACTATATCATATAGGTTCAGCGCTATTAAAATAGCGTATAGTGATATAAAGATATAAATGAAAGTAAATGTGTATAGTTTTACTACATACTCACAAGTTCTCGAAGTTGGAATAACATTTAGAGATCAGTTTTAATGCGTTTTGTAATGTAAACAGACATCGCGATGCTCAACTCCCCACAGTAGATATCGTTCTAAACAGTAACTTCTTACATCTAAGTTGCGACCGGAGTAAAAAGAAAATACAAAGAATGGAAAGTCTACTTTTTATTGTTTTTTTGTTCCATTTTAATTTTTTGTTCGTTTGTTATTCACCATATCATCCTTTTTGTTGCGTGGATTTAATCTTATTCCACTTCATCTCAGCTATCTCTTTCATTACAGAATGAAACGATAAAATAATTGCCCTGGAAAAGACAACATGATTCTATTTCCGTTTGTATGATAATCGGTTTTCTTTTTTTATTAGAGACGATCTCTTATTTGGCCAGTTATGTCCATATCCCAAGAGCGATAGGAGCCTTCTATCATGTCTGAAAGTGACGAAATTTTCAACGAGCGAGATCGTCGATGCGCTGCTGTATAACTCATGCTCTCTAGCGATTTGATGACAGCAGGACCATTGACAGCACCTTCAAAATGCATCGGTAGATTGCCGTAAATAACAGGGACGTTCCCAGGGTTTTGTGTGATTTCAAGTGAGAGCCACGTCATGCGACCTCACATCTTCGAACTCGGTTTGAAAGTCAACACTAAAGTGTACCTAAATGTGCTTAAGAGGGTGGTGATTCCCTAGTGTAATTAGGTGACCGCTGGCAGACCCTGGGTGTGGCAGCAGGACTCAGTGCCAGCCCACATTAAATGAGACCTTGGCATCAGAAGGTGTGCTACGACTATGTACCCTTCTCTCACTGGCCCCAATCATCCCCTACCTGAACCGGCTGAACCACACTACTTTGTTTAGTCATACGTCGAGAACATCACCAACATGACCTCCCACAACATCAAAGTCAGCCTATTCACAGCCATCCTCCGAGTATTTGCCGGGCTCCCGTCAGCGCTTGTGAAAAGAGGGATGCTCCCAGTTCCAAGTCCGTATGGTGGCGGTGATTGAGGCTACATTAAATATGTGTCAGCTCTACTACGTCCTCAAGTTAACTGAATTTAGTTTTTTCAATATTTTTTTTTAAATAAAGTTAGAGTGTTGTTTTCTTTAGGGCGACACCTTCATCGCTTTTACACTGTACCTTATAACAATTATTAACAGCATCGTAACGTATGTTTTCCATATAACGCTTATACTCAATGCGATTTGTCCAATTCCAAAGGTCACTTGATGACAATGGTAAAATGAGCAGCAGACATGTGAGACAACACCGTGTTGATTAGTTGTTGTTGTTGAGCATCATTCGTTCATTTCGTATGAACCATATGATTATTGTTGGCATTCGTTTCCCCGATATCTTTCTAATTAGAATTCTTTATAGAAAGACACATAGTCCTTACGGGAGAAACAGCGTAAAGGTTGCTAAAATCCTTAAATGAAGGTATTTCTGTAAAACAAACTGAATTCGAATTTGGTACACCCAGCTTTTCAGTCCATGTTGTTAACTACCTCTCCACCGTCACCCCCAGGTAATGATAGTGGTGATTGGGTATAATTTCATTATTTAACAGGGAGGCTCAACAATATTTTTTTAATTGAGACTTGAAAATAACCATTTTAGTGTTAGCTTGGAAGTATCCCCGTTGTAGTCTGTTCCAGAAATGGGCAAGTCTAGAAAAGAAATTTTGCTCATAGAAGTTTTGGTTAGTTTTTAGATTGAGAGAGAAATTAAACTATCGCCGTTTGCTGTAGCTAGGTGAGATTTTGTTGTGAATTTTTATAAGAGGGAGATTGAAGCTCAGGCGAGCACTTGCCATGAAAATAACGATAAAGTAGAAACATGCCCACAACCTCTATTCTGTAAAAAAAAATGTAGTAGGAAGGAAAAAAGAGTTTGCCTTATTTTCTTAGTGTGGGACAATGAATAACAGCCCTTTTCGAGGGATCTCCTCATATGTAAAAGCTTCCTGCCATATTTTCCTGTCCTCGTGGACAATCCAATCAAGTCGGTGCTGTTTTCGTCTTAAAATGTCAGTGAACATCTGTTGCTGGAAATTGACAGTTTGTTACAAACTCTCGGCCCAATCGGGAAACACAGATGAAAAGGTCAGACTTGTTTCGCTTACACCAGAATTCGAAAAACAAAATAATATTCCAATCTCTTTGCATTATATATGTGTTATTATTATTATTATTATTATTATTATTATTATTATTATTATTATTATTATTATTATTTCTTTATATTTATCTCTCTCTGTGTTGTTTTTCGTCACAAAGAATGAGATAATTCAGTTGAAGCACAGACTTCGTCGCAGCCAGATTGGAATCTCGATTTTGTTGAGAACGGGGCTTAAATGCCGTTTAATTGTTAAAATAAATAAAATTGTATTTTTATTAAATAAAAACATATGTCGTTCGCTATTTTATACAGCGTTTAATTTAAACACAGCGGTCCCTGCTATTAACGGCGCCGAAAGTCCTGGCATTAATAACGGACGGCTGAAAATGCGAGAAAGACCCCATGACAAAACCCGTAAAGTAGACGACACATTCAACCTCCTAATCTAAAAAGGATGCCTCTATCGTTTTATAGTGGCTAACACACGGGGAGCAAGTTGCACTATTAATATCCGCGGGCTTAGAACTAACTTAGATGATGTTGAGTCATTTCTCCTTGTAAACACCCCGGATATCTTAGCATTAAGTGAAACTAACCTTCACTCCTCCATACCCTCTAACCACTTTAACATGCCTGGTTATCTCCCACTCTACCGTAAGGACTCGGACAGACATATGCATGGACTTGGAGTCTATATTCGAAACACCCTCCCCCTAACTAGAGAAATAAAACTAGAATCAGAGGGCCAGGCCTTTATGTGCTTCAGACTAAATATGCAACACAATATTAGCTACTTATATTTTCTCTACCGCTCTCCCTCAAACCAAGACTGTACCCTAATAAACAAAGTCTCAGACAGCATAGATATAGCACTCTCCCTCGATACTAGCGCACAAATACATGTATTTGGTGACTTCAATGTCCACCACAGTAACTGGCTAGGATTCTCAAATCACACAGACGTAGCTGGTAGCGCCACATATAGCTTCTCTATATCTCATTCCCTATCTCAGATGGTTACATTTCCGACACGTTTCCCAGACCAGCACGATCAACATGCCTCACTTCTAGATCTCTTTCTGACAACAGTTCCCAATGACTGTACAACAAATGCCCATAGCCCACTCGGGAATGCTGATCACGCTGTGATAATGGTAGAAATCAGCCTAAATTCTCGCCCTAAAACTGAAGACCCACTACTCAAAACAACGAGGTATTACAAAAAGGCTGATTGAGAAGCCATCAGGGAGCTCATCAGAGATGCCCCATGGCAAAATATCTTTACTCTTCCAGCGGAACAGTGTGCAAATGAGACAACTGAATGGTTCAAAACTGCTATTGAAGCACATGTTCCCGCACGGAAATACTATAGCAAGCCCCACTCCCCCCAATGGTTTACTTCTGCTTGTGCAGCTGCCATTTGTCAAAGGCAGCATGCGTTCCGCAGATTCAATCGACATAAGTCCAGCTCAAATAAACAGAAGTTTATAGAAGCTAGAAATAATTGTAAGAGAGTGATAGACACAGCTAAGTCAGATTACTCTGAAACCACCAGAAAGCGCATCGAAGCACAGAAATTAGGAACCCGGGATTTTTGGAAAATCTACAACAGCGTAGTTAATAATGGACAGTCAATTATTCCCCCACTAACAAACAATCATGAGGTTGCTTGCACGGCAACTGACAAGGCTAATCTGCTTGCCAGTCGATTTGCCTCAAACTCCACACTGAACTCGGTACACCACTCACTCCCTGATTTTCCTCTGCGAACAGACGCCACACTTGACGACTTGAAAATCACCCCTTCTCAGGTACATGCTATTATAAAAAACCTAGACACCTCTAAAGCATGTGGACCAGATCTCATCCCGGCTGTGCTATTAAAAAAATGCTCTGCCGAGGTTGCTCCAGTTCTGTCCAAACTTTACAATAAATGCCTTAACGAATCTTGTTTTCCCGACTGCTGGAAAACCGCCTCTGTGGTACCAGTCTTCAAGAATTCTGGTGAAAGAACTGACCCACTAAATTATCGCCCCATTAGCCTCCTCCCGCTTTTCGCCAAAATATTTGAGTTCTTAGTTAATAAAGCCCTAGTCCAGCACCTAACAGCTGCTAAACTCTTGACTGACAAACAATATGGATTCAGGCAAGCCCGTTCAACAGCAGATATCTTAACTGTAGTTTCTGAACGTATATACCGTTCATTGGATAAAACAGGGGAGGGTAGAGCGGTGGCCCTTGATATATCTAAGGCTTTTGACAGGGTATGGCACGATGGTCTTCTAAGGAAAATTAGATCATATGGAATCACTGGTAGAATTCATAACGTAATTAAATCCTTCTTAAGTAATAGAAAAATCAAAGTTGTCCTCGACGGACGTACATCCAAACAATATGACATAAATGCGGGAGTGCCTCAGGGGTCTATCCTTGGACCTCTATTGTTCCTGATATTCATAAACGACCTCCCTGATAATATTGTTTCGGAGATGGGTATATTTGCCGATGACACCACTCTCTATAACAGATATGAGGGGAAAACAAATGAACACATATCCAAGAAAATGGCAGAAACACTAGAGGATGACCTCCAATCCGTAGTGGAATGGGGACAAAAATGGTTGGTCTCATTCAATGCTGCTAAGACTAAGCTTGTTTCCTTCAATAACTACAAGAAACCTTCTCTACCACCAATAGCAATGGCCAAGAACACATTGCCTGAAAGTACTTCTTTTAAACTCCTCGGCCTAACGTTTACAGGGAATATGAACTGGAATAAATACATTGAGAGCATTGCCAAGGCTGCTGCAAGGAAGGTTGACTCCCTCTACCGTGCTAGAAAACTACTTACGCCTGCCAGTATCCTATACCTCTATAAGGCAACCATTCGCCCATGTATGGAGTACTGTTGTCACATCTGGGCTGGTGCATCTGCTGCTTGTCTCTCGCTCCTGGACAGGGTTCAAAAAAGAGTCGCAAACCTGATAGGTCCTGAACTGTCATCTGGGCTTCAACCTCTGTCCCATCGACGAGATGTTGCATCCCTCTGCCTGTTCTACAAATACTTTAATGGTGAATGCTCTGACGAACTGCAAACACTTGTACCTCCCCGACGTAACTACCCCCGACAAACCCGACAAGCTACTAAGTCTCATCCCTTTACAGTGGAGATCCCTAGGTGCAAGAAAGCCTTTTACTCCAATAGTTTCTTCCCCAGAACTGCGGGTCTTTGGAACTCCCTTCCGGGATTCTGCTTTCCCAACTGCAATGATATGCAGAAGTTCAAGTGTAATGTTAACAAACATCTTTCTACTCTTCTCCCTTCATAATGACCCCGCTAATTAATTCCCTAATAGTAGCCCCCTGCTTCAAAGTGGCACTGTGCCTTGTTTGGGGTGAAAATTGAATAAAAAAAAAAAAATTTAGAACGTAACAACCATTCCACAGAAACATCCACACGAAGAAACCAATTAACTCGCCCCGACAAACGATAATTTCACACCGGTGTTATTGGTTCTGACTTCTCTCACATTCTAACGACTTTCTGAAGCATTTAAGAGTGACATAATTATTAGAAACGAAATTATCGCTTTATCTTTCAGAACTTGTATCATGATGTCCAATCATTGTTTGCTTGCCTATCAAGGCATCGTATCTGATCATAGTGTTGTCTAATTGATGCTTATTAATAGTAGCATTTATTACTCGCTTATCATGTATAATATATTATAATAATAGAAATTATAATATATTGACTCTTGTGCTGTATAAAGTCAATATGAAAATGAATGGTGCAGTGAAAGGTTGACGGTTATGCACGTTCGATAATATAGGGTCAGGTATGAGGTGAATCACCAATCATATGAGCGACCACAAACGTGTGAAAACGTATAATGAGCGGAAAACATTATTTATAAATGGAGTGAGCGGACGAATGCATCAGACTGAAGCATTAAAAGCATAGAGTAAAAGACATCACGCGGTCACTTACATAATACCACTGACTTGCCACTCTAGAAAACCAGAGACTACATTTTCGACAATCCAGCTATTCTCATTCAAAACGCAAACTCTAAAGTTGGATCGTGAAAGACGCCGGGGATTGTCTAAAATCTAATAAAGAAATTAATGGATGTATTTTTATAGACCCGTGTTTTACCGACAAATAAAGGTTTGTTTTCTCACGTTCACCCCAAAAAAGGCATATCGCCACTTGAACGTAAGGGGCTACTAATTGGGGCCATGACTAACAAAGATTTTCAAGATCTTAGTTTATGTTACATATGAACTTTTGCATATCACTACACTAAAGGAAATAGGTAGCGGGAAAGGAAGTCTAGCTAATCGAGAGAAGAAACTATTAGAGTAGAAAGCTTTGGACACTTAGGGACCTCAACAATGAAATGGGTTTGATTTTGTTGCTAAGCAGGTTTGTCGGGGATATGTACGTCGAGGGGGCACAAGTGCAATGGGTTCACCAGAGCACATTCCATTAAAATATTTGTAAAACTGGCTGAGAGATACAACGTTGCGGCGATGGGAGAGGAGTTCGAGCCTAGTTGACAAAGTAGTATCTATTAGCTGGAAGACTCTTTTTTGGACCTTTTCCAAGAGGGAGAGAGAAGTGGTATACCCAACAGCCTATACATGGAAACAATACTACATACAAGAGCGAATGGTGGTCTTGTAGAGGTACAGAATACTCTCAAATATTTTTACTAGGATAGAGGGAAACCACTTCCCTTGCAGCAGCCTTTGCAATGTCCTTAATGTATTTCTTAGTCCATATTTCCTGTGAATGTTAGGCCGAGGGGTTTGAAGGAAAAATTCTCAGGTAGGGAGTTATTTGCCATGGATATCGGTGGTTGGAGAGGCTTCTTGTAATTTATAAAGAATAGTAGCTTAGTTTTACAAGCATCAAATGTTACCATCCCTTTACGACCTTATTCCACTACAATCTGGAGGTAATTTTCAAAGTATATAATATTATTTTTACAGGAGATAAAGTTGGTTAAAAATTAGGTTCTTAAAAAATATTTTTAAAGATAATTTTATTATTATTCGCATATTAGTTTTGTGTGCAAAGTAAATTTTAAAAAATTATTTCTTTTTCCACTTTTTCTTGCTGATTACAGTGATAATTAAATGCTATCAAGATAATCGAAGTAATATTCCAATGTAGAAAAAAGTAAAGACACTTTGTTCGTGCATATAATAAGACAGTGCGTGATAGGCTGTTGTTTCCATATAAATTCTTTTTGCTTGCTTGTTTGTTTGTTTGTTTGTTTCTAAATTAAGCCGCAAGAAAACGGTTGTGATTTCGAAACTTTCTGCAAATACGTTAAATTTTTATAATGAAAATTGCTTAATTTGTTAATTTACCAATTATCAGTTGATTATGAAATAAGAATTTAAATGTAAAAACATGGAATGTCTTCGTCTTGCAAAAAATATTAATTTTTTAGATAGAAGTGTAATTATGGCTTTTCGCTTTTCACGTAGCTAATATCGAACTTTGGTTGACTGAATAGACTGATGATGATGATGATGATGATGATGATGATGATGATGATGATGATGATGATGACGACGACGACGACGACGACGACGACGACGACGACGATGATGATGATGATGATGCCTAGCTTGAGCAACGATCTGTTTATTGGTTCGAAACAAGTTCCTGTGACAATAGTAATGATGATTGCATTACTAATTGAGATATTGTTGTCGAATCTCTATAATTAGGTTGTGTCGGAAACTGTACAACAGCACGTCGAATGTAAAAAAATCTTTGCCGATCATTAAATTTATTCAATAATATTTTAGCTGATATATAGATATAAATAAATAGATAAACAGACAGAGATCTTCAGATGGATTAAGCGAAAGAAGGCGACTTTCAATTTTGAGAAAAAATATATACCTGTTGTAAGGGTAAAGCGTAATTGTTAAGCAAAGGTTTTGTAACCTTCACCAATGTTTCTTCTGAGTCGGCTCTGCTTAATTTAAGTGACAAAGAAAAATGCCAAAACCACTGGAAACAATGCGTAAATAAGCGGGGGCTTCTACTATTCGGTTTCTCTAATATATATATATATATATATATATATATATTATATGCATGCGCGCGCACGCGTGTCTGTGTGTGTGGAGGTGCGTGTATACATATGTATATATATATATATATATATATATATATATATATATATATATATATATATCCCAAATAGTAATATACTTATATGAATGGAAAAGTATGTATATTTACATATCCAGTCCTATTCTGAAAAATTACTAAATAATTGATGTAGAGTATCAAAATACGAAAGGTGTAAAATACGTACCTTTCACCCATTTCTTTCTTCGAAATTTATTTTTATCCACGATTTAAAGTTTTCTTTAATAAGTTTTAAGACCTTTTGTAAAGGCATTTAAATTGTCGTAGACTCTTAGAAATTCTGTATGTTATTACTATACATCTTATAAGATGACTGATCAATTTTTATGATTAAGAAAGATTTAGAAAGTCAGAACTCTAGAATTGATTGACAAAAAACAATAGCTATGACTAAAGAGACATAAACTGAAAATACTTCTTTTAAACTCAATTTAACGTTCACAGGTAACATGAGTTGAAACAAATACATTAAGAGCATTGGGCTCCCTCTACCTTGCTAGAAAATTACACACGCCTTCAAGTATCTTGTACCTCTACAAGGCCATCATTCATCTATAGAATACTGTTGTCACATTTGTGCTGGTGCATCTGTTACTATTCTCTCGCTCCGCGACAGGGTTTTAAAGAGAGTCGCCAACCTGATATGTCCTGAACTGTCATCAAAGATTAAACCTCTGTCCGACGAAATGTTGCATCCCTATACCTGTTCTACAAGTATTTTAATGGTGAATGCTCCGACGAACTATAAGCGTTTGTACCCCTTCGACGTAAATACTCCCGGCAAACCAGACAAGAAGCAAAATCCCACCCCTACACTGTAGATATTCCTAGATGTGAGAAAGCATTCTACACTAATAGTTTCTTCCCAAGAACTGATAGACTTTGGAACTTCTTTTCGGAATCCTGCTTTTTCAGCTGTACTGACATGCAGAAGTTCAATTGTAATGTAAACGGACATTTCGCCGCTTAACTCCCTACATAGTATCCCTGCAACATATGCCCCTGATTGTAGCTCCCTACATTAAAGTAGCACTGTGCCTTGTTTGGAGTGAAAATGGAATAAAAAATATATCAAGACGGTTCCCAACCTGGACTATAGTACATACTTTGCTCCTTGTGACTTTTGATTATTCCCTAATCCCAAGAAAACCCTTTGAGGCTGTCGTTATGAAACAATTGAGGATCAGACAAGGGGACTTCCATGGGGCCATTCGCTAAAATGTTACAGCCGGTGCATTGAATCCGGAAGAGATTATTTCGAATGGGGACAAGAGTTTCTTGTTGTGTACTATCAATAAAAGTGCCCATATGAAAAAAGGTCTCGAAACTTATTGAACTTCGTAGGTTTCTTCTTATTATGCTTGTGATAACCACTAAATAGAAAAATATAAAATTTCGAAACTCCATGGATTAGAGAAACAATCTCTATCCATATTCCCCATATTTGAACAATAATTTTCTTTTAATTTTAACTCCATTCGTATATATATATATATATATATATATATATATATATATAGAGAGAGAGAGAGAGAGAGAGAGAGAGAGAGGTATATTCGGTATAAAACAGGGGAAAAAAGCGCCTTTTCATGACACATCGGTATATACACTTCCGTTATTTATCCTTTTCTATTTCCTCTTCTTCATCTGCTATATTTTCCGTTTCTTTTTTATTTTATCTCTTTTAACAAACAACTTCTTCTCGACATCTTCAATCTCGTTTATTTCCTTATAAATATATGCATATAAGTATATACATATATATATGTATATACTTATATGCATATATTTTTATAAATATTACTTATACACATATATTCGTATATATATACATATATATACATATATATATATATATATATATATATATATATATATATATATATACAAAATCCATATATATACGTTTTTATTATTTCTACAATGTGTATTTACTTAAGTCATTATCGGTTAAACAAAATATGCAGGCCATGCCATCAGACAATTTAAGCTAAAAATGAATAATAAGATTTTTCATTACATCATATGGGTATTAAAAACCAAGACTTGGAGTAATATATGCATATATATATATATATATATATATATATATATATATATATATATATATATATATATATATATAGTAGAACAATAGGAATGGGAAATGAAGTCACAAATATATATATTGGTAAGTATAGATTGGTTCATTTATTGAATAAATGAACCAGTCTATATTTACCAATATAAAGTTTTGTGAATTCATTTTCCATTCCTATTGTTCTCCTATATAAGCTCTAATGATACTTGTTGAGCTTTATATTGTCCCGATAAGTGTCCTCTTATAGAATTGAGCTCACCTTTTTCTTCTAACGCACTAAGCTATATATATATATATATATATATATATATATATATATATATATATATATATATTGATACGAATATATGCGTGTATGCATATAAAGAAACATTTATATATATATATATTCGAGCGGAAAACTAACAAAATATTTTTTAAGTTTTAATGTTTAAAAAATGTCTATATTATATGTACACGTATATATATATATATATATATATATATATATATATATATATATATATATATATATAAGTTTTCCGTCGCCATATCTATTTGCTTGTCTGGTAGAAAAGGTACTTAAGCTTTTATTTCTTTTTATTCTAATAGATTTTTATGCTAATTAACATGTCACAGTAGATTTTGTAATCTTATTATAATTATTTTATTATTATATTTTTTGTATATATTTGAGTATAAATAGAAACCGTATTGTAGTTAGCTTTTGTTATTAGGGAAATTGTATTTCCACTGAAGAGCCATGTATTTTACAGTTCTCATGTTTCTAAATCTCCAAAACCGCTACATGGTGTAGGCATCAGATGATCCTTTCTTTCTATTTCAGCCAATGTTTTCTTTTTTCATCCTTATATAGGTGAATTTTATTCTATAATAGTAGAGTTTTTAGAAGTTGGATTATGCAAGTTCTAACGATTTTAGTTATTATTTTTTTCATATAGTTGAATTCTCTTTTGTTATTGTAGACATGTTAGAATCACACTATGCAAGTGCTAAGTTTGCAATAGTTAAAAATTTTTTTTCGGAAATTTAAATCGCAAAGTCGATTATTATTAAACACATGCCACACACAAGCAAACCGTCGCGAAATCCGACTATAGAATAGAGCTACTTAGTCTCAAACAAGGAATGTGGTCATTCAATCAAGATATAACCCAAAGCCGAGGTCTCACAAGTAGGAATTTTATACTTGTTAGGACAATGCCATCTAACATGAAAATTTTCTAGAATGTGGCAGATTATATAATTATTTCTACAGCCAAACAACGTCAAAGGTCACAGCCATGTCAGCAACCAAACCGGAAGTCCAAAACTCATATTTCACCAACATTTAGGCTCATCAGTTAGACATATCTAAACTCGGAATGGATACCAAATAGCAACTATAAACTTATAAGGAGAGGGCGGGGGAATAGATAGATGTTAATTATACAATAATGTTTATTGCTAATTACAAAATAGTAAATGCTTTACTCGCTTAAGAAGAGTAATTATATCTAATAATAGTATAATATATAAATATAAATGAATAAATATATATATATATATATATATATTTATATTTATATCCATGATATTCTAATGTTTATTATTAATACTGTCACCATTACTTACCAATCGTTCTAGTGTTGTTTTCACGTTGGCTTTAACAGCTGTGGTAGTAGTGTGTTTGCCGCCATTTTCGCTGAAGGCGGTAATGGCGTCGCTGGCAATATCCCGGTTGCCGTTCTATCAATAATACTGTTCGTTCCTTTGTTCGAAATGATTGTATTCGAGCATGGAAAACTATTCTTCAATTAATCAGAAGCACAAAAACTTTCCCGCTTTCATCCATCTCTTCCTATTCTTCACGGTATTCATCCTTTTTCTTCTTTATTTCCTATTATTTTATTAATTTCAGTTTCTATTAAATCTATTTCGTTTTGTTCGTTTTCCCGCGTCTATTGTAATTTTCTTCAATAAAAGCCAGCCATGCCATGTTTTTTTATACTCCGTTCATTATTAAGAATGAAGATCCAGTCAAGTAATTACACTGAATACGACGATAGTGATGATGATTAATTTAGGTTTGTTTTCCGGCGTTCCTGTGAGCGAAGCAGTACACGCTTGGTAAAATTCCGCCTTATTGCACAGTTCTTGCACGGCCTGCAGCGCAAACTACTAAACTGATAAATGCATACAGTTCACTATATTCTGTCTTCAAACACCCCTCACGCACACACACATACCCATACACACACACACACACACACACATATATGCGTATATATATATATATATATGTGTGTGTGTGTGTGTGTGTGTGTGTGTGTGTACATAAATGGAAATTCTTAATTAAATTATATCGAATTGAAAAAGGAGTACAACTAATTTTTAAAGTTTTTTCCTTAATCCATAGATTTTCAATGAATGGCTCATCTCATCAGAGGAGTTGTTCTAAGCAAAATAGATGTGGGTAATTATAAATTTTGATTATTATCATATGAATTGAAATTTAAAATTGGAATGATAGTGTAAAAACGATACTCCAAGTTGACATAATGAATATACAAGAACACTTGTAAAATCCATATATATACTAGCTGCACATACCCAGCGTTGATCAAGATTCCTGCTGTTTTGTGTTTACATATATATATATATATATATATATATATATATATATATATCCGTATTCCTGTTTATTTGCATGTTCGCAATGACGTCATAATATTGTGTATATATGTATAAACATATAAATACATGTAATGCTAACACGTCATACCTGACTCCATAGAAGTTGATGGCATACATGTCATATATGATGTCATGGAGATGAAGTCATGTATGACATTATGAATATGGACCCAAAAATTTCTTTAATAACACCGGCTAATCTTATATATATATATATATATATATATATATATATATATATATATATACATGGCGATTAAGCTACACTGTAGCTTAATCGCCACATATATTTTATAACTTGCTAACTAGCTCTACCTACGTATTGAGCACTTTTGAAGTAAATACTTAAAGTTTATGCATAAATTTATAATTTTGTATATTAATTTTATGTGAGTAAATTAAGTAGTTATATATATGTGTATATATATTTAAAGGTACAGAACTTCAGAAAAACATTGATACCATCGGTTTCAGGCCCAACATAAAGGGGACCAGTTAATGGTAAAACGTAAATGATGTTAGACTCTCGTCAGCCATGTTGTTTCTGTCTGAGGAATTTTTTTTGGGGGGGCGCATTTATTTTTTATATAACGATGTTCTGTTTTATTTAACTACAGCTTATTCCTATCTCTGTATATTTTATTTTATTCTTATATGAATTTTCTAATTTTAAAATTTTTTATTTAATGCATTTTAGTAAATATGTACTGTTCTGTTTTTTGCATAGTTTCCGGTCTGCCTTCTGTTAATTTTAGCTGGTGCAAGGGAGATAATTAATTTATTTTATTAATTTTCCTTCTTTCTTTGTTTAAGTTAAGGGGAGGTAACCCAAGTTTGAGTTCGTCCAAGCGCGGTAATTAATCTATCTTATTTTTTAACCTTTTTATTTTAAAAAGTTGAGGGGAGGTATGCAGGCTATTTAATTTCTAAGTCTTTTATATATGTGTATTGTATTCTTTAAGGTAGTCATATTTTTTTCTTTTTTATACTTAATTTTGATACTTAATATTTATACTTAATATTTATACTTAATATTTATACTTACAATTGCCTAAATGTCTATTTTCACTTTACTAATTTATACGTTAAGTTGACTGCATCATAACGTTTTTAGGGATACAAAATTTAAATATTAAAATTGCGTTTTATTCAATTTACGGGGAGAAAAAAGAAGTGGGAAAACGATTAAAATAAAACAGCGTTATGGTCGAATACCCTAGAGATTAATCACGTTCAACTCAGGATGCATTCCCTTTGCTTGCAAAGGGAAGGTTTTCTAAGTCGAATGTGAATAGTCTCCAAGATCCAATTAGAAAACCTTACGCTTATCTTTACTTTCTTCTATACGTCATCAAAATTTCACTAGTTTCTACGTGTCTTTTGAACCCACATTTTCAATATGCCTAATATTGTCAACAAGATGTATTTTGTGTTTACACATCTATTTAAAATGAAATTTTTGATATGGGAAAAATACAAAAGCATACATTATATGTATATCTTTTAATCATGAAGTCACAGCAACAATTTATAAAAAAGAAAAAGAAATGCCTTCCACTGAAACAAACACCATTGCTAATAATAAGCATTTCCTCTTCAATCTTTTCAGCAGCACAGTACAATACTAACACTAATAAACGCCCTGTATTAAAAAAGGCAATGATATACGAGGAGCGTGCAATAAGTAATTCCCCTGACCCACTTCCCATAGCAGCAGAACAACGAAACTTGGCACAGTTATTAGTCTTCTCTACATAAGAACCACCCAGAGTTATGCATTTCTCCCATCGTTTGATGCAGCTCTAGAGACCGTTTTTGTAGAACACCCCAGGTTGGTCCTCCAACCACGACGTGACTTCAGAAATCAAGGCTGCATCATCTGGAAAATGCTTTCCTTTCAAAACCAACTTCATAGCTGGGAAAAGGTGAAAGTAAGAGGGTGCAAGACCAGGATAGTAGAGAGGATGGGGAAGGATTTCATAACCATACGCCCGTGCTTCGGATATGGCGACATGCAAGTTGTGGACCGGGGCGTTGTCCTGCAGGAGGAGGATACCTTTGCTGATCTTGCCCCACCTCTTGATTTTGATAGCTTTCCTTAATTTCCTCAAAATTAAAGCATAATAGGCTGTAATTGTGGTAGCCCTTGCAAGGAAATCTGGCATCACTACTCTGTCCTGATCCCAGAAGACTGTGAGCATGACCTTGCCAGCGGCGGGCTGCACCCTTGCCTTCTTTGGAGGTGGTGAGTCTAAGTGCTTCCACTGCATTGACTGGGCTTTAGTCTCTGGATCATAGTGATGGACCCAGGTTTCATCCTGTGTAATCAGTCTTTTGAAAAACTTTGACTGATCTTCTTGGCACATCTCCAAATTCATCCCCGAGCACTCGACGTGTTCTCACTTCTGGAATGGTGTGAGCAACCTAGGAATCCATCTGGCAGACACCTTATGCATATGCAAATGGTCATGCATGATAGTTTCCACAGACCCTGTACTAATCTTGACATCTTGGGCTATTTGGCGAATAGTAATGCGTCGATCTTCCAAAATGGCAGCCTCAACTTGACGGACAGATGCCTCATCAATGGCAGACGGGGGCGACCAGGTCTGGGTGCTGTTTCCACAGACTTCCGGCCATGTTTGAATTCACGATGCCAGCGTTTTACAAGGTCATATGATGGGGCATTATCACCATAAGTTTCTTTCATTTCATCAAAAGTCTCCTGTGGTGTGCGTCCTTTTAAATACAAAAACAGGATCACTGCTCGACATATAACAGGCTCCATTTCACACCTGACTTAGTTCTAACACCTGTAAAAAAAACACACACACACACAATTAGTTCAGTGCTGTAATTTGCCACATAACCCGTAGAGATATAAATCATTGCACATGCAAAATTTCAGCTAGATCAGACAACTGGAAGTGGGTCAGGCGCATTGCGTATTGCACGCCCTCGTATGCAAGTATAAAAGTAATAGATTGAGGACTGAACCAAGAGACATAGTGAAAACAATACGAACTTGAAAATTATTAGTAGAAAAGTATTAGTGAACTCAAAACTTTGATTCAAGTAGATAATGCAATATAATTCTTTACAACTCCCTATTAATTTTAAAATATATTTCCAGTTTTAGTGATTATAGACTTTATATCAACTCACATAATAGGTAGAACGTAAGTAACATCTATAACTTCGCTTTTTAAAGTAGATATACTAATATGTAAATTACGTCTCAGAACCAAACTACCAATATAATAATACAAGCAAAAGACACATGAATATAATTTGATTCATCCTGCCCTATAATGGGATGCTTCTTGTCTCTCACTCCTAGACAGGTTTCAGAAAAGGGTCGATAACTCTTAACTTCGGTTTCATCGATGAAATGTTGCATCTTTGTGGTTGTTTTACAAGTATTTAGATGGAAATTTTAAACCGAGCAACTCCCAGCACTTGTATCCCATCGACGTTAATATCCTCGACTAACACAACAAACCAAGCCTAGACTGTAGAAATCTTTAAATGTCGGAATGACTTCTTCTCAAATAGTTTCTTTCCTTGAACTTCTAGATTTTGTAATTCCCTCTCGGATCCCTACTTTCCTGACCGTATTGACATATAGAAAATCAGGTGTAATGTGATCAGACATCTAGCTGCTCATCCCCCTACATAGTATCCTTTATGTCCAATGAGAATTTTTGTTCGGGATGAAATCGTAGTATAAAAAAGAGGTATAATTTTAAACCAGGTATGAAATTTCAATATTTTAGTGATACAGATTTTCTTGTAACGTATTCTACATATAAATTTTGTTTGAAAATATATAAAACTGGTTTACATTTCATGTCAAGAGTCATTACTAAAAACACACATATATATAGTACATTATTATTAGTTAGTAGCCGCTAGTTGAATATGCATTTTAAGATAAAAGTAAGTTATATTTAAGGGGATATTAGTACTTTTTAAACATTAACGCTGTGAATGAACTTAATTATAAAACTGAAATAGTCCCTAACTATAGACACAGAATAAACTTTCCTTAAAATAAGTAAATAACTAATTCTGATGTAATTTTTAAACGTGCCATAACACTAATGTAATTAAAAAAAGTCATTTTTTGAAATTATATAAAAATTCAATGAAAACAATGAAAAATCTTTATTCTGGTAATAATTTAAACAAAACAATAGTTAATTTCCATGCCATGATCAAGCCCCTTCAACTTGGATTGAATCATTTACAATTGATACCTGTCTAAACACAAAAAAAGAAAATCCATTGGTTAAAGAAGACAAATATGTAGTGAAGTATAATTATAATAAAAATCTAAGACACATTATTCTGGTGAATGAAACAAACAGTTTTACTTGTTGACATAAGAATATTGTTCTACTACTACTACTACTACTACTACTACAAAGCTCCACTCATACATAAATACTGGAACAACTAATATATAGGTAAGATGCTCAGAAATTAAATGTACTTGCAAATATATGCTTCCATCGGTCGAATATTTTGGTAAACTCAAATGGATTATATCATGACAAGCGAACATAAAGTAGGAGTTTTTTTTTACACAGTGGTCACCACTTATCAAGGCCCGGAAGCCACTCGGGATAAGGGTTATTACAAGTACATTACGTTAGTGTGGAGATTTGATGAAGTGTTTACTTAAGGGGGCGGTTCATTAGGAATTTGTTAACGTTGGACTTGAAGACATCCAAGTTGTAGTCTGATGGGAAGCAGGCAGATGGAACAGAGTTCCACAGGCGTGCAGTTCTAAGAAAGTAGCTTTGTTCATGGAATCCACGTTTTGATTTAGGCACAGATATAGAGTGGGGGAAATTTTTCACAGTGGATTCAGCTAGACGGGTGTTTTTCGTGAAAGATTGGCGAGGGGGGGACCAGAGATTGGAGTTCAGACGAGCACCTGCCATGGAAATAACGATAAACCAAGGATAGGCTCGCAACGTCTCTTCTGTGGGAGAGAGGTTGCAGGGTAGAGAAAAGGGCATCTCCCACTAAGCCACAAAGTCTATTTTGTACTCTGTCAAGGCAGGATAGGCTGTTTTTAGCAGGCTGTTTTAAGCAGCTCCTACCCAACAATCGTATAATAACGAATGGACATGTACTATGTTGACCGACACAATGCCCGAGAATACGGTCTCTTGATAACAGAAAAGATACTATAATAACAACAAAGGAAGAAGTAGCGCGCGAAGGCAAAGACGCATTGCAAAAATAAAACAAACGAATAGTATTCTTGTTTCTGAATATTTAAATGAGGATTGGTTAATCGTATTATCTGGATTCTTCGAATTGTTGTTGTCATCTTGAGTCGATGTAACCTCCGATCGTCTTCAGTTGTATCTTCACGAACTCGAGAATCGCCCTTTCAGACTAAGGAAATTGCAGTGGATTTCAAACAAAGCCCTTTTGGTTCTGGATATGACCTTAAACTATATCCAGTGGTGAGGCCCCAGCTTGCGGGCTTTTGGGGGTGTGGAGCCACCCTTTAATTGCTATTGCTCCCATGTCCACTCTGACCCGGAGTGGTAGGACCTGTTAGGGTCTCAACTATGGGTTAAATAGAAACCGACTTGAAAACAACAAATATATTCTATTAAAAAAATTTTCTTCAAAATCTTTGGATTCTGCATTAAATAACCTGAAAAGGGTTGATATGCCGTAAAACAAAACCAACCAACCAACCAAAACCCTTTATTTAATCCACATGGGTAGCATAAAATCTTTCCGTCGGCCATGACTGGATAGTGGTCCTAAGTAATTAAAAATATAATTTTTTTCGTTCGCCCAACCTTCAACCCATCAGAAGAATATCGTTTTACGAATGATTTTTCCAAGTACTCTAAAACAGTGCCACAGGTATTTGTAGAAAATTCTGTGACGAAATTTCGGAGTCTCAAAATCTTACTATATTTCTAGATGTAAATATCATTATTTATTACTGCATATTTTTCTAATATATCACTATATATATTATGTTTTTAAAATATAATTCTCCCCTGACACGTGTTTCGTCGTCTACGACTCATCAGAGTGGCTGAATCTACCGAGATTCTCCCGATTTCGAATCTCGCTGGATTCAGCCACTCTGATGAGTCGTAGACGACGAAACACGTGTCTGTGGAGAATTATATTTTAAAAACGAAACACATGCCGCTCCCCATTTGGGGGTACCAAATTGGTTAAAGGGAAAATTATTCCCAATTCGCATTTAGGTAAAAATAAACTTTCGTATAAATAATTTAATTTATTTAAAAAGTATCGCAAACAAAATTTAACAAACATCTACTATATATATTATTGTATACATGTACATATATACTATTATTATTACTTTAGTTATTACTGTATATATTATCTATTATTTATTATTATCGGTTCCCATATTGTGTTAAAGTATATATTAGGTCTGCTTAGTGATTGATTGTCACTTATCATATGTGGTGCTTCTTTAAATCGTCTTACTCTCCACCGTTCTTCTCTGTGTACAATTTTTACTTTGCCCCATCGAAAAAGTTAGACAGTTCCCCTTTATCCTCGATATATGGTAGCCCATACCTGAATCCGAATAATATTATGCTATTTCCATTAAAGAACGGATTAGGAATTTGCCTGGGGAGTATAATAACTATACACAGATACTACACAATTCGCAAAAAGAGTAGGTAATACGTGGAGTAATAGAGTCATGATGAATAAACATACACTACAACAATTCCATTGAGAGTATTGCCAGGACCGCTGCGAAAAAGGTAGGTTCTCTCTACGGTGCAAGAACGCTACTAACGCCTGAAAATATCCTGTACCTCTATAAGGCCACCATTCGCCCATGTATGGAGTATTGTTGTCACATTTGGGCTGGTGCATCTGCTACTAGTCTCTCGCTCCTAGACAAGGTTCAAAAGAGAGTCGCCAATCTGATATGCCCTGAACTGGCATCTAAGCTTCAGCCTCTGTCCCATCGACAAAATGTAGTATCCCTCTGCCTGTTCGATCGTCCACATTTGGCATTGAATGCTCTGACGAACCGCGGGCACTTGTACCCCCTTGACGTAAATACCCCCGACAATCAGTTAAACCCAATCCTTCACAGTAGAGATCCCTAGATGTAAGAGAGCTTTCTACTCCGGTATTTTCTTTCCCAAAACCGCTAGAATTTGGAATTCCCTTCCGGGTGCCTGCTTCACCAACTGTACTAATATGCAGAAGTTCAAGTGTAACGTGAACCGACATCTTGCTGCCCAACTTCCTACATAGTACCCCTGTAGCTTATGTCCCTGATAGTAATCCCTACATCAAAGTGGCAACGTGCCTTGTTTCGGGTGAAGATGAACATATGCTGCAGCACATCTCCCTTGAATCGAGCACTGAAAGAGGGTACATTATTACGTTTCTGATTTTAGATGGGGATTGGTTATTCGTATTATTTGTAGTCTTCGGTGTGTCATTTTCACAATGTTTCGTTCGATGTAACCTACTATCTTCTTCACTTGTATCTTTTCGAAATCAAAAATCTTTCTCTCGAATTCGGCAATCTGCACGGAATTTCGAACGAAATATTACGAGGGACGTATAGACATTCTAAATAATTCTAAATTGTATTTTTCGATCGTCCACATTTGGCATTGAACATTGTATTTTTACAATTATATTTTTTCAAGTACTCTAACCACTGCGCCACGAGATAAAGATACTTGAGTTCGACAAGACACACCTGGAAAAAGGTCGGATGTTGCATCAATCGAAACGTTGTGAAAATAACAATAAAGATTAGGACAGTCGTTCAAAGAATGAAAATAAGAAAGTTTGTTGTTTAGAAATAACAAAGTCAAGTGAATTGAGCATTAAAAATAATTGCAATATTACATTAGTAGAAGTTTTAGCTTCGAACAGACACGTATTAAATTGGTATTAGGTTTGTATATGGTTTCTTTTATCTCAGATTGATGATCAGCATTTACGAGGAGCATTTCAAAAGTAATGCCTCCTATTTTATTCTACTCAAAATTGTCAGGGGAGATTGCAAAGTGCATTGATATGATACATTCTGATGATTGAACGTATTCATTCATTACCTTAACGTTTCATCTTACGATTTTTTTTTTTTTTTTTTTTTTTTCAAATTATATTTTCACCCCAAACAAGGCACATTGCCACTTTGGTGTAGGGGGCTACTATCAGGGGAAACATCTACTGGGGCACTATGTAGGGATTAGGGCAGCGAGATGTTGGTTCACGTTGCACTTGAACTTATGCATGTCAGTACAGTTGGGGAAGCAGTGACCTGGAATGGAATTCCAAAGTCTAGCAGTTCTGGGGAAGAAACTACTGGAGTAGAACGATCTTTTACATCTAGGGATCTCTACAGTGTGGGGGTGGGATTTTGCAGCTTGTCGGGTCTGTCGAGGGTGTTCACGTCGTGGGGGCACAAGTGCTTGCAGTTCTTCAGAGCATTCACCATTATAATACTTGTAGAACAGGCAGAGGGATGCAACGTTTCGACGATGGGACAGAGGCTGAAGTTTTGATGCCAGTTTAGGGCCTATCAGATTTGCGACTCTCTTTTGAACCCTGTCAAGGAGAGAGAGACTAGTAGCCGATGCACCGGCCCAAATATGACAGCAATACTCCATACATGGGCGAATAGTGGCCTTATAGAGGTACAGGATACTTTCGGGTGTTAGAAGTTTTCTAGCACGGTAGAGAGAGCCCACCTTCCTCGCAGCGGCCCTAGCAATGCCCTCGATGTAATTGTTCCAGCTCATGTTTCCTGTGAACGTTAGGCCAAGGAGCTTGAAAGACGTACTCTCAGCTAAAGAGTTGTTGGCCATTGCTATAGGTGGTAGAGAAGGTTTCCTGTAATTATTGAATGAAACCAGTTTTGTCTTGGTGGCATTGAACGTTACCATCCATTTTTGTCCCCATTCCACTACTGATTTGAGGTCATCCTCCAGTGTTTCTGCCATTACTTTAGATATATGTTCATTTGTTTTCCTGTCGTGCCTGCTATAGAGTGTGGTGTCATCAGCATATATACCCATCTCAGAGGCAATTTTATCGGGGAGGTCATTTATGAATATCAGGAACAGCAGAGGACCAAGGATAGATCCCTGGGGCACTCCGGCATTTATATTATATTGTTTAGACGTACGACCGTCGAGGACAACCTGGATTTTTCTCTTATCTAAGAAGGATTTAATTATGTTAAGTATTCTACCAGTGATACCGTAAGATCTAATCTTCCTGAGGAGACCCTCATGCCATACCCTGTCAAAAGCCTTAGATATATCTAGAGCTACCGCTCTGCCCTCTCCCGCTTTGTCCAGTGAATGGTATATGCGTTCAGAGATTACAGTGAGGATGTCTGCCGTGGAACGGGCTTGTCTAAATCAATATTGATGGTCGGTCAGAAGTTTAGCATCTGTAAGGTGCTGGACTAGAGCATGGTTAATTAAGGTCTCAAATATTTTGGCAAAAAGTGGGAGGAGGCTAATAGGGCGATAATTTAATGGGTCAGTTCTTTCGCCAGAATTCTTGAATACTGGTACCACAGAAGCAGTTTTCCAGCAGCTCGGAAAGCAAGATTCATTAAGGCATTTGTTGTAGAGTTTGGAGAGAACTGGGGCTACTTCGGCTGAGCACTTTTTTAATAGCACAGCTGGGATGAGGTCGGGTCCACATGCTTTGGAAGTGTCAAGGTTTTTTATGATAGCATGCACCTGAGCAGGGGTGATTTCCAGATCGTCTAGCTTGGCGTCTATCCACATAGGAAAGTCAGGTAGGGGGTGGTTTAAAGGGTCCAGTGTAGAGTTGGAGGCAAACCGACTGGCAAGCATGTTAGCCTTCTCGGTTGCTGAGCAAAGAACCTCGTGATTGTTGGTTAGTGGGGGAATCGTTGATTGCCCATTATTTACTACACTGTTGTAGATTTTCCAGAAGTCACGAGTTTCTAATTTTTGTGCTTCGATGCGTTTGTTAGTGGTTTCCGTAAATTCCCTCTTAGCTGTCGCTATTTCTTTCTTAACGTTACTTCTAGCTTCTATGTACTTTTGTCTGTTTGAACTGGACTTATGTCGGTTAAACCTTCGGAATGCATGCTGCCTTTGAGCAATGGCAGTTGCGCAAGTCGAAGTAAACCATTGGGGAGAGTGGGGCTTGCTATAGAATTTCCGCATGGGAACATACGCTTCGATTGCAGTTTTGAACCATTCAGTGGTCTCAGTTGCACACTGTTCAGCAGGAAGAGAAAAAATATTTCCCCATGGGGCGTCTCTGATAAGATCTCTGATAGCTTCCCAGTCAGCCTTTTTATAATATCTGGTTGTTTTGAGCACTGGCTCTTCAGTTTTGGGTCTAGAGTTTAGGGCGATTTCAACCATTATTACCGCATGATCAGCGTTCCCAAGTGGGCTGTCGGATTTCGTTACACAATCATCAGGAATTGTGGTCAAAAACAGATCTAATAGTGATGCGTGTTGTTCTTCCTGATCAGGGAAGCGGGTTGGAAAAGTAACAATTTGCGATAGGGAGTGAGATACAGAGAAGCTATGTGTTGCGCTGCCTGCTGCATCTGTATAAGTAGAGAATCCAAGCCAGTTTTTGTGATGGACATTAAAGTCACCAAATACATGTACTTGGGCGCTAGTGTCGAAGGAGAGTGCTGTGTCTATGCTGTCAGATACTTTGTTTATTATGGTGCAGTCTTGGGTCGAAGGAGAGCGGTAGAGAAAGTAAAAGTAGCTAATGTTGTGTTGCATGATTAGTCTAAAGCACATAAAGGCTTGATCATCCGTTTCTAGGTTTGTCTCTCTAGTCAGGGGAAGGGTATTACGAATGTAAACTCCAAGTCCGTGCATATGTCTGTCAGAGTCCTTACGGCAGAGTGGGAGATATCCAGGCATGTTAAAGTAGTTAGAGGGGATGGAGGAGTGTAGGTTAGTCTCACTTAGTGCTAAGATATCCGGGGCATTTGTTAGGAGAAATGCTTCAACATCAGCTAAATTAGTTCTAAGCCCACGGATATTTGTGAATGCAAGCCTCAAGGGAGGAGACAAGTTGAATTTGTTTGACCCTAAGCCTGGTTTAAGCTTATTTTTAGATTGTACTGTCATCATGTTTTTTAACGAGTTTCAGTTGGGTTAGGGGAAGCCGAGCAGGAGGTTATGCAGAATATCACACATGCATCACAAGTAGACCATCAGCTGACCCACCATCAACTAGGACTGTGGCCTCAGGAAAGCCCACCGGGGATGAGTGCAGGGTCCCTTTCCATGCGCGCCATGGCACTGCAAACATCCCGATATTATTCAACTGTTGATGGAGCAGCCGCTCTAAGCGCTACCAGCCATTGATGGTGTAAGAGTGTGTCAAGGACGTGCGTCAGAAGCAGAGATGCATATTCAAATTTCTGGCTAAAATTCTTGGGGAATAGTGGTGACTATGTAGAAAAATAAAGAACAAAAGTTGGTTTTAATTGTACTACTACCGTCCTCGTTGGTCTTCGACTTTTTGAATTAAAAATAGGAGGTTTTATCTATTTCAGTCTCTCTCTCTCTCTCTCTCTCTCTCTATATATATATATATATATATATATATATATATATATATATATATATATAGGGTGACCAAAAAAAAACAAAAGCTAAATGGAGGTCATCTAGAACATATGCTTTAGAACGAAGAAAAAAAGGCCAAAGATCCTAGTGCTTTGATGTGATATTTTGAATATAATAAACTTGTTATGACCAAAGTTTCATTTCATTCGGACAAAACACTAAGAAACGGGGCCTAATAAAAATGTGTGTCTGTGTACATTTCACTACTAAATAACTCTGTCATATTTCGATCTACAGACTTGAAATTTGACATACGGGGTATTGAGATTTGAGAAAATCTTTTTAATCGGGTTTCGGTCAGAAATTTGGCTGTTAAGGGGTCAAAATTCAACGATTTGACCTTTGAAAACTCTACCAAACTCCTCCACAATTTTGGGGTCTAAATAGTTGAAATTTTAGATACAGGTTACTTGGACATGAATCCAACTTTATGATTTGATTTGTAGCCCAAAACAACAAATGCTAAGAGATCAAAATTAGGGTCAAAGTTCAAAGAGATTTGATCTCTGAGATTTGATCTAAGTCAGCAAATTTTTGGTCGAAACATTTGAAACATTACATAAAACGTATTCAGACATAGGGTAAGCTTTTTAATCGTTTTTTTTTTAGCTGAAAATTTGGCTTCCAAGAGGTCAAAGCTCAAAAGATTTGACCTTCGCGGTCTCTAGCAAACTATTAAGGTAATTTTTGGTCGAAACATTTGAAATTTGAGATAAAAAGTAATCAGAGATGCAGCAAGCTTTTTAATCAGTTTTAGGGCGAAAATTTGTCTGGCACAAGGTCAATCTTCACAGAGTTGACCTTTTCAGACTCTACCAAACTCATCCGCCAATTTTGGGCTTAAACACTTGAAATTTTAGGTGTAGGTTACTTGGACATGAGTCAAACATTTTAATTTAATTTGAGCTCAAAACAATAAATGTTAAGGTGTAAAAATTGGGGTCAAGTTTTTAAAAAATTCGCCTCTGCGGTCTTTATGGTATTTAAGGAAGCCTATCATATAGAAAGGCATTACTGTACATATCCACACTTTTTAATATATACATATGCACATAAAGTTATGAACACTAAATACGGCCCGAGCGGAACTGCTAGTATATATATATATATATATATATATATATATATATATATATATATATACTAAAATCCAAGAATCCAAAAAATAAATATCAAAATAGAATGAAAGCACCCCT